>NC_056732.1:646207931-646266529 GCF_019279795.1 Protopterus annectens
TGGGCCTCATGATGATGGACAAGGAGCCAGACCATGTATCTGGACTCCTCAACACCCCAACGCTGTGCTCGAAAGCAACGTCCCTCACCTACTCTACTCATTCTGACTGCAGATCTGTTCTACAATCGGTTATGGTGTGTATTCCCGCCTATGGGGCTTATAGATGCTGCTTTTCCCGCACATTTCTCTGATTGGCCATTTTGGAATTGTATCTACTTCACTGAAAATGCTTTATCATGCTCCATTCTGTATTTTATCCCATATATATGCTATTTCTGCATTTCTAGGTATTCCTGTCATGGCTTAGTGGTTTAGTACCTTGACTCTAGTGCATGGTATCCTGGGTTCGAATCTAACCACTGATTTTTAATTTTCCTGACAGAAATTAGTTGAGGACCTGTCAATCAAACATGCCATAAGCACTTTTAAGCACTTAAAAGCAGGTCTGCACTCATTTGCGCGGAGCTAACACAGGCGCACTGCCAGTTAGCTTGTGGGAGCGGCGCACAAACGGTGTGCGCTAGGATAAACCTTAATTGGCTAGTGACACACATGTTAAGCTAAGCACAGCTAGTTGCAAACAGTTTCAGCCTGTTAAACCGGTGCTTAGCAACGGGCATACCGATTGCAGCTTTTTAAACACTACGCAGCTACGGGCACTGTATCTCACAGCAGCTTAGCTATCGGTACATTTCTAATTATTTTTATTATTGTGTTACTTCAATATGTATGCTCCATTTCATTCCATTTTACAAAAGGGTATACTTTTACATTTGGACAATACTGTCAGGGGCTTTTTTAGTGCTTATTTACAAAAAAAAAGGTTGTTGTGTGGGCTCGAACCCTGCCTGCCTACTCTTAAGCCAGCAACTCTACCGCTAAGCTATTTCTTCTTGGCTTACTTTGCATATGTAGTTCTCATATCCTTTTCCACTGATTGCTAACTGCAGTTGCGCTAGTAGCACACCCGCGCACACAGTAGCACACATTTATGGGGTTAAAAAAAATAAAACAGCTTTTATTTTCATTTTATAGCCTCTGTTCACTTTGTACACTGATGGTCTGTGGGGGAATGTGTTGTGTAGTGTGTTTGTTTACATTTCCATGGCCTCTCTCGTGGCTGTTTACTTTCAGCCATTATACACTTACGGGGGCGTGTCCGCATGCAGGGCTTAGCCTATGGACACGCCCCCTACTCTCTTACACAGACCGTGTAAGAGTTACAGTGTGATTCAGCATGCCTCATGCACCTCATGCATATGCATGACATGCTGACATCACACCGTTTAACTGCAGCCTCCGTGTAAGAGTTATAACTCTTACACGGAGGCTTCCTGAATCTGGCCCATTGAAAGACTCTGACAAACTCGAAAAAAAAATCTAACATAAAAGTTATGCAAGCAGACACATGGCACTATAACTGAAGAAGGCAGCAGGAGGTAAGTTGCCCTGTGTAGACAGAGATCCCAGTAGCAGGCATACATTGTTAGAATGAAACTCAAGAATTATATTTTAGATGTGGTGTGTAAGCTCTTTTTATAAGGCTGTAGCACTCTACACCTGTGCATCATGCAAGTTAAACTAAAAATGAAACTATCAAAAACAATAAAAATTGATAGACTAATATGTAAACTTAATTTAGAAATCTTTGGCAACATATATATGTGCTGTAAACACCCAGGTTATCTTTATCTGGTTACTTGGAACATAAATCAATTTATAATATACTCAAAATTATAGTATTATCTGCTAAACTGTTAGAAAATGAACACAGACTATAACCCTGGAGGTGAAAAAGAGCTCTGTGTAAGCTGCCTGTCCAAAACATGAGATGACAGAGCATTGGAAGTACTACCTGAAATACTAAAATGTAATTTCACTACATAAATAATGTTATTTTCGTTTAGGTAGCCCCCCACCCACACACACACACACACACACACACACACACACACACACACACACACACATCATCTGATGATATGACTTTTCTCTCTTGGATCTCCTTTTTTACAAAATAAAGGCTTCTTTTAGAGAGGTAAATTATTTTCCTTATTACAGAGTCAGTTCTTAAAATTAGAGACTCTTTTTCTTGTTCAGATATGTGGAATTCAAATCATTGTAATGATATCTTAATGTCAACAATAGCTGTTTTCAAGTTATTATAGTGAAGTAAAAAAGGTGTTAGCTCCTTTCTAAAATGGCTATCATCAGTGCATCAAGTTCTTGTAAGTTTGTGTAAGTTTTCCCTGTACTGATAATGCTGTTCTGAGACATATTAGGGACCTGATGTTCTAAGGTGGAAAAACTTAACGAGTGAAAAGATCACTTAAAAAACAATCAGTAAAAACAAAAATGAAAACTCCAGAAAAGCTAGAACTTTCACTGTGACCTCCCAAACCTCTTGTATCAGAGACACATGGGATGTATGCAAATGAACCTTATGAAAATCAGGTGTTTCAGCTCAATGGCAATACAGAATACCCATGAATTGTTTTGTCATTTTATTGGACAATTTGAGACCAATAAAACCAAAGCCCACTAGCTGTGGATATGCATATTTCAGCCTTGTTATGACCTTATCAACACAGCACAAGCAGAGTGTTTGGCTAAGCATTAGAAACACAGGGCTGTTATACCCAGCTGATGTCCATTATCATTAGGGTCACTGAAAAAATATCCCAAGCAACAAACTAAAACTGAGTGAGAAGGTCATTAAAAACCAATCAGTAAAAACAAAAATGAAAACTCCAGCAAAGCTAGAACTTCCACTGAGTGACCTCCCAAACCTCTTGTATCAGAGGCACATGGGATATATGCAAATGAACCTTAGATTTGGGAAGTCACTCAGTAGAAGTATTAACTATTGTTTTTGTAGGTTCATAGGTGCATAGATGTGTACTTTGCTAATGGCCCTGGAGCCTTTACAAGCCTAGCCCATAGGATTACCCTGGCATCATGCCACCTGACCTTAGTTCCCAGAGCATCTGTCGAGTAGAGCCACTAGAGTGATCCCTGGGGTAAATTTTCTATTTCCCATCCACTTATCAAGATTTCTCTTGAAGAAAGCCAGTGAGGTACTCTGTTTGACGTGTATGGGAAGTCTGTTCCATAGCATTGGCAGTCTCTGGGTTACGAACCTGTCCCTCCAACATGTTCTGTTGATTGTGGTAATAAGGTAGAGGTCTCTGGACTGTGTGGTGAGGAGGGATTGGGATTTCTTTAGAAGTAACATTTCTATCAGAGCTGGGTCAGACATGGCTTTGTAAGTCAAGCAGAGCTCGCCTCTAAGTAGGTGATATGAGGCAGAGAATAGTTGGAGTTTATTGAGTCTGTCAATATAGGACAAGTGTTTAAGGCCTAGGATTCTCTTTGTGAGGTATTAGCCGTAATACTGATATTAATTTATACAGATTTAACGTTCACATTTTTCTAAATATCTCAGCCACCAAGTAACACAGAGAAAACTTCTTGGCCTCATATAAAAGCTCTCAGCTAGGTGAATAAAATGCTGCTGACAGTATGTGTGTAACTTGAGTGGTAGCTGAGATATTATAAGTTGTTTTCAAAATATTACAAAGGTAAGAATTACTGTGTTTACTGTGGCTTATAAAATTCAGTTTAAGACCTAGAACTTAAAGAATATTGCCACTATAAAAATTGTTCTGAAGAGTTTATCATTTATACTTCATTCATAATCCCTGTGGCTTCAGAGATATGAACATTTGTTTGGAATGTGGGGACATAATTTGATTCTGTGAAAAGGCTTACGCTCCGCCCATTGGAGGTTACAGTGCAAACTTTCTGAGCTACATTGGAGTGAATGAGGTAAAAACATGGATAATCATAGACACTTAATTAATATAAGATGGGCATATTTAAATAAGGGCTTGTTTTACCTTACTGGATCCCGTTTTGGCATCCTGCAGAGTTCTACAGAAGCAGAAAGAAGAAAGAGACACTTTGCTTGATCATAAGTACCCTCTTTTGCTTTTTTTAGCTTAATTTTGCTTGACACACTTTATTTCAGCCGCTTTTACAAGCTTTGTTATTTAATTCAACTGTATTCTGTTGATTTTTTGCCTACTGCACATTATTGAATATTTTTTTCAACTGCATTTACTGCTTTAGGCTACACACTCAAGCGTGCTAGCCTTTTTGTGCTTAAAAGTGAATTTTATTACTGCGTTACTGTATTTTTGATTCTGAACAAAAAAACAAAAAAAAAATTCTATCAACTTGCTTGTTTCCTGCCTTTTTCTCAAACTATAATAGTCCAGATCTCAGTTTGCTGATTTCAGGATGGTATTTTGTTTCTGAGCTGTCCAGACTTTGCTGAGATAGAAGGAAGTCTTTCTACTTATCAGTGGGAGTGGAACGCTCTGAACAGCCTATCATATGAGGAGTGGTTTCCAGCTCAGGAATACTTTCTGACTTCAATATCTGTGTTTGCACAGGTCTGTGCTTGTTTAACCTAAGCGGATACTGTTTTGGCTTACTGCAGAGTTCTGCAACAGCAGAAAGAAGAAAGAGAGACTAAACTAAAGAAGGCAAAAGCAGGTACTTATGATTAAACATAATTTTGCATGCCACAATTTATTTCAGATGTTTTTACAAGCTTGGCATTTAAATGTAATCTGTTGATTTTTGCCTACTGCACTTTACTGAATCATTCTTTTCAACTGTAATTTACTGTTATAGGCTACACACTCAAGTCTGCTAGCCTTTGTGCACCTTTAAAGTGAATTTTATTACTGCATTTACTGTATTTTTCATTCTGTAACAACAACAAAAAAAATCCTATCTACTTGCTTGTTTCCCACTTTTTCTCAAACTAGAATAGTCCAGATCTCAGATTTACTGATTTCAGGACTGTATTTTGTATTTCTGCATTGTCCAGACCTTGCTGAGATAGAAGGAAGTCTTTCTGCTCATCAGTGGGAGGGGTAAACTCTGAGCAGGCTATCTATCAGTGGAGGAGTGGTTTTCAGCTCAGGAATTGTAGCTTACTAGTCGTTTTGGGCTGCTTCTATCCCTTTCAACTTTCTGACTTAAAAACCGTGTTTGTGTGGGTTTGCACTTGTCTTACCTCAGCAGATTCTGTTTTGGCATCCTACAGAGTTCTACAGCAGCAGACAGAAGAAAGATAGCCTTTGCTTGATCATAAGTACATGGTATTGCTTTCTTTAGCTTTATTTTGCTTGTTGAACTTTATTTCAGCCATTTTTTCAAGCTTTTGTATTTAATTTAAATGTATTCTGTTGATTTTTGCCTTCTGCACTTTTCTGAATTGTTTTTCAACTGCATTTACTCTTGTAAGCTACACATTCAAGTGTAAGTGTGCTAGCCTTTTTGTGCCTTAATAGTGAATTGTATTATTGCATTTACTGTATTTTTCATTCTGCAACACAAAACTAAAAAAATTCTATCAACATGCTTGTTTCCCACATTTTTCTCAAACTAGAATAGTCCAGATCTCAAATTTGCTGATTTCAGGACTGTATTTTGTGTTTCTGAGTTGTCCAAACCTTGCTGAGATAGAAGGAAATCTTTCTGCTTGTCAGTGGGAGTGGTAAGTTCTGAGCAGCCTATCTATCACTAGAGGAGTGGTTTCCAGCTCAGGAATTGTATCTTATTGGCCGTTTTGGGCTGCTTCTATCCTTCTCAACTTTCTGACTTCAAAACCTGTGTTCGCGCAGGTTTGTGCTTGTTCAACCTCAATGTAACCTGTTTTGGTGTCCTGCCGAGTTCTGCAGCAACAAAGAGAAGAGAGAGAGAGACTTTGCTTTATCATAAGTACCTGCTTTTGCCTTCTTTAGCTTAATTTTGCTTGCTGCACTTTATTTCAGCCATTTTTCCAAGCTTTGGTATTTAATTTAAATGTATTCTCTTGATTTTTACCTATTGCACTTTTTTGAATCATTTTTTCAACTGCATTTAATGTTATAGGCTACACTTTGAAGTGTGCTAGCCTTTTTGTGCCTTAAAAGTGAATTTTATCTTTTACTGTATTTTTGATTCTGTAACAAAAACAAAAAAAAAACAATTATCTACTTGCTCATTTCCCACCTTTTTCTCAAACTAGAATACTCCAGATCTCAGATTTGCTGATTTTAGGTCTGTACTTTGTGTGCCTGAGTTGTCCAGACCTTGCTGAGGTAGAAGGAAGTCTTGCTGCTTATCAGTCGAAGTGCTAAGCTCTGAGCAGCTTATCACTAGAGTAGTGGTTTCCAGTTCTTGCTTGTTTCCTGCCTTTTTCTCAAACTAGAATAGTCTAGCTCAGATTTGCTGATTTCAGGACTCTATTTTGTGTTTTTGAGTTGTCCAGAGCTTGCTGAGATAGAAGGAAGTCATTCTGCTTATCATTGGGAGTGGTAAGCTCTGAGTAGCCTATCTATCAGTAGATGAGTGGTTTCCAGATCAGGAATTGTATGTTATTAGCCATTTTGGGCTGCTTCTATCCCACTCAACTTTCTGACTTAAAAATCAGTGTTATTTGGCCTTGTTTTACCTCAGCGGATTTTGTTTTGGCATCCTGAAGAGTTCTACGGCAACAAGAGTGAGAGACTTTGCTAGATCATAAGTACCTGCTTTTGCTTTCTTTAGATTAAATTTGTTTGCCAAAGTTTATTTCAGCCATTTTTGCAAGGTTTGGTATTTAATTTAGCTGTATTCTTTTGAGTTTTGCCTATTGCACTTTATTGAAACATTTTTTCCACTGCATTTACTGTTGTAAGCTGCACATTCAAGTTTGCTAGCCTTTTTGTGCCTTAAAAGTGAAGTTTATTATTGCAGTTACTTTATTTTGGATTCTGTAACAAAAAACAAGACAAAAAAAATTCTATCTACTTGCTGGTTTTCCTCTTTTTTCTCAAACTAGAATAGTCTGGATTTCAGATTTGCTGATTTCAGAACTGTATTTTGTGTTTCTGAGTTGTCCAGACCTTGCTAAGATAGAAGGAGTCTTTCTGCTTATCAGTGGGAGTGGTAAGCTCTGACCAGCCTCCCTATCACTAGAGGAGAGGTTTCCAGATCAGGAATTGTATCTTATTGGCCATTTTGGGGTGCTTCTATCCTTCTCAACTTTCTGACATAAAAACCCGTGTTTGCATGGGTCTGCACTTGTTTTACCTCAGCAGATCCTGTTTTGGCATCCTGTAGAGTTCGACAGCAGCTGAAAGAAGAAAGAGACACTTTGCTTGATCATAAGTACCTGCTTTTGCTTTGTTTAGCTTAATTTTGCTTGTCACACTTTATTTCAGGCATTTTTTTACAACCTTTAGTATTTCATTTAACTGTATTCTGTTGATTTTTGATTACTGCACTTTACTGAATCATTTTTTCAACTGCATTTACTTTTGTAGGCTACACACTCAAGTGTGCTAGCCTTTCTGTCTGTTAATATTACTGCATTTACTGTATTTCTGATTCTGTAACAAAAAACAAACAAAAAAATTCTATCTTCTTGCTCATTTCCCACCTTTGTATCAAACTAGAATAGTCCACATCTCAGATTTGCTGATTTCAGGACTGTATTTTCTGTTTCTAGGTTATCCAGACCTTGCTGAAATAAAAGGAAGTCTTTCTGTTTATCAGTGGGAGTGGTAAGCTCTGAGCAGCCTATCACTAGAAGAGTGGTTTCCAGTTCAGGAATTGTATCTTACTGGCCATTTTGGGCTGCTTCTATCCCTTTCAAGTTTCTGACTTAAAAACCCATGTTTGCTCAAGTTTGTGCTTGTTTTACCTCAGCAGATCCTGTTTTGGCTCCCTTCAGAGTTCTACAGCAGCAGAAAGAAGAGTGAGAGACTTTGCTTTATCATAAGTACCTGCTTTTGCTTTCTTTAGATTGATTTTGTTTGGTGTACTTTATTTCAGCCATTTTTACAAGTTTTGGTATTTAATTTAACTGTATTATTTTGATTTTTGCCTATTGCACTTTATTGAAACATTTTTTTTCACTGCATTTGCTGTTGTAGGCTACGCACTCAAGTGTGCTAGCCTTTTTATGCCTTAAAAGTGCATTTTCTTAATGCAATTACTGTATTTGTGATTCTGTTACAAAAAATGATTAAAAAACAAAAAAACTTCTATCTACTTGCTCTTCTCCCACCTTTTTCTCAAACTAGAATAGTCCGGATCTCATATTTGCTAATTTCAGGACTCTATTTTGTGTTTCTGAGTTGTCCAGATATTGCTAAGATAGGAGGAGTCTTTCTGCTTATCGGTGGGAGTGGTAAGCAATGACCAGCCTCCCTATCACTAGAGGAGAGGTTTCCAGCTCAGGAATAGTATCTTATTGGCCGTTTTGGTCTGCTTCTATCCCGCTCAACTTTATCACTTAAAAGCTCGTGTTTGTGCAGGTTTGCACTTGTTTAACCTCAGCGTAAGAGGGAGTGACTTTGCTTTATCATCAGTATCTGCTTTTGCCTTCTTTATGTTAATTCTGCTTGCCACACTTTATTTCAGCCATTTTTACAGACTTTAGTATTTAATTTAACTGTATTCTGTTGATTTTTACCTACTGCACTTTACTGAATCATTTTTAACTGCATTTAATGTTGCAGGCTACACTCTGAAGTGTGTTAACCTTTTTGTGCCTTAAAAGTCAATTTTATTATTGCATTTAGTGTATTTTTGATTCTCTAACAAAAAAACTAACAAACAAAAAAATTATTTACTTACTCATTTCCCACCTTTTTCTCAAACTAGAATACTCTGGATCTCAGATTTGATGATTTCAGGTCGGTATTTTGTGCTTCTGAGTTGTCCAGACCTTGCTGAGATAGAAGGAAGTCTTTGTGCTTATCAGTGGGAGTGGTAAGCTCTGAACAGCCTATCGCTAGAGGAGTGGTTTCCAGTTCAGGAATTGTATTTTATTGACCGTTTTGGGCTGCTTCTTTCCTTTTCAATTTTCTGACATAAAAACCCATGTTTGCACAGGTCTGTGCTTGTTTTGCCTCAGCAGATCCTGTGTTGGCATCCAGCAGAGTTCGACAGCAGGTGAAAGAAGAGTGAGAGACTTTGCTTGATCATAAGTACCTGCTTTTGCTTTCTTTAGCTTAACTTTGCTTGTCACACTTTATTTCAGACATTTTTTTAAACCTTTGGTATTTAATTTAACTGTATTCTGTTGATTTTTGATTACTGCACTTTACTAAATTGTTTTTTCAACTGCATTTACTGTTCTACACTACACACTCAAGTGTGCTTGCCTTTTTATGCCTTAAAAGTGAATTTTATTAGTGCATTTACTGTGTTTTTGATTCTGAACAAAAAAACGAAAAAAATCAACTTACTTGTTTCCTGCGTTTTTGTCAAACTAGAATAGTCTGTAGCTCAAGATCTGCTAATTTCAGGACTCTATTTTGTGTTTCTTAGTTGTCCAGATCTTGCTGAGATAAAAGGAAGTCTTTCTGCTTATCATTGAGAGTTTAAGTTCTGAGCAGCATATCTAGCAGTAGAGGAGTGGTTTCCAGCTCAGGAATTGTATTTTATTGGCTGTTTTGGGCTGCTTCTATCCCGCTCAACTTTCTGACTTAAAAATCCATGCTTGCACAGGTTTGGCCTTGTTTTACCTTAGCAGATCCTGTTTTGGCATCCTGCAGAGTTCTACAGCAGCAGACAGAAGAGTGAGAGACTTTGCTTGATCATAAGTACCTGCTTTTGCTTTCTTTAGATTAATTGTGTTTGCTGCACTTTATTTCAGCCATTTTTAAATTCTTTGGTATTTAATTTAACTGTATTCTATTGAGTTTTGCCTACTGTGCATTATTGAATAATTTTTTCCACTGCATTAACTGTTGTAGGCTACACACTCAAGTGCACTAGCCTGATTGTGCCTTAAAAGAGAATTTTATTACTGCATTTACTATATTTTTTTTAGTAACAAAAAACAAAAAAAAAAATAACTACTTGCTCATTTCCTGCCTTTTTTCTCAAACTAGAATAGTCCAGATCTCAGATTTGCTGATTTGTCCAGATCTTGCTGAGATAGAAGGAAGCCTTTCTGCTTATCAGGGGGAGTGGTAAGCTTTGAGCAGCCTATCTATCACTAGTGGAGTTGTTTCCAGTTCAAGAATTGTATCTTATTGGCCGTTTTGGGCTGCTTCTATCCCTTTCAACCTTCTGACATAAAAACCCGTGTTTGTGTGGATTTGCACTATTTTTACCTCACCGGATTCTGTTTTGGCATCCTGCAAAGTTGTACAGCAGCAGAAAAAAGAAAGAGAGACTTTTCTTGATCTTAAGTACCTGATTTTGCTTTCTTTAGCTTAATTTTGTTTGCTGCACTTTATTCCAGCCATTGTTACAAGCATTGGTATTTAATTTAACTGTATTCTGTTGATTTTTGCCTACTGCACATTACTGAATCATTTTTTCATCTGCATTTACTGTTGTAGGCAACACACTCAAGTCTGCTAGCATTTTTGTGCCATAAAAGTGAATTTCATTGCTGCATTTACAATATTTTTGATTCTGAACCAAAAAAGAAACAAAAAAATTCAACTTGCTCGTTTCTCACCTTTTTTCAAAACTAGAATAGTCCAGATCTCAAACTTACTGATTTCAGGACTGTATTTTGTGTTTCTGAGTTGTCCAGACCTTGCTGAGATAGAAGGAAGTCTTTCTGCTTATTATTGGGAGTGATAAGCTCTGAGCAGCCTACCTATCAGTAAAGGAGTGGTTTCCAGCTCAAGAATTGTATCTTATTCTTTCCAGCTCAACTTTCTGATTTAAAAACCCATGTTTGCACAGGTTTGCCCTTGTTTTACTTCACCGGATCCTGTTTTGTCTTCCTGCAGAGTTTTACAGCAGCAGAAAGAACAAACAGAGCCTTTGCTTGATCATAAGTACCTGGTCTTGCTTTCTTATCTTAATTTTGCTTGCCACACAATATTTCAGCCATTTTTACAAGCTTAGGTATTTAATTTAATTATATTCTGTTGATTTTTGCCTACTGCCCTTTAATGAATTGTTTTTTCAACTGCAGTTACTATTGTAAGCTACACACTGAAGTGCATAATTCTTTTGTGCCTTAAAAGTTAATTTTATTACTCCATTTACTATATTTTTAATTCTGTAACAAAAAAAAATGAAAAAAACAAACAAAACAATTCTATTTACTTGCTCGTTTCCCACCTTTTTCTCAAACTAGAATAGTCCGGATTTCTGATTTGCTGATTTCAGGACTGTATTTTGTTTAATGAGTTGTCCAGACCTTACTGAGATAGAAAGAAATATTTCTGCTTATCAGAGGAGTGGTAAGCTCAAAGCAGCCTATCTATTGCTAGAGGAGCGCCTTCCAGTTTAGGAATTTTATCTTATTGGACGTTTTAGGTTGTTTCTATTGCTTTCAACTTTCTGACATAAATCCCATGTTTGTGTGCATTCGCTCTTGTTTTACCTCAGAAGAACCTGTTTTTGGTGTCCTGCAGTGATCTGTAGCAGCAGAAAGAAGAAAGAGAGACTTTACTTGATCATAAGAACCTGCTTTTGCCTTCTTTAGCTTAATTGTGCTTGCAGCACTTCATTTCAGCCATTTTTACAAGCTTTGGTATTTAATTTAACTGCATTTTGTTGATTTTTACCTACTGCACTTTATATTACCGTTTCCTCAATTGCATTTACTGTTGTAGACTACACACTCAAGTGCACTAGCCTTTTGTGCCTAAAAAGTAAATTTTATTACTGTAATTTTGATTCTGTAACGAAAAACAAAACAAAAAAGAATTCAATCTACTTGCCTGTTTCCTATTATTCTCTCAAACTAGAATAGTCCAGGTCTCAGATTTGCTGATTTCAGGACTGTATTTTGTGTTTTTGAGTTGTCCAGACATTGCTGAGATAGAAGGAAGTCTTTCTGCTTATCACTGGTTGTGGTATGCTCTGAGCAGCCTATCACTACAGGAGTGGATTCCAGTTCAGGAACTGTATGTTATTGGCTGTTTTGGACTGCTTCTTTCCCTTAAACTTTCTGACATAAAACCCCTGTTTGTGCTGGTATGCGCTTGTTTTACCTCAGCTGATCCTGTTTTGGCTCCCTGCAGAGTTGTACAGTAGCAGAAAGAAAAGAGAGATACTTTTCTTGATCATAAGTACCTGCTTTTGTTTTCTTTAGCTTAATTTTGCTTGCCACAGTTTATTTCAGCCATTTTTACCAGTTTTGGTATTTAATTCATAGGTTCACAGGTAGGTACTAGGCTATCTGCCCTAGGGCATTTATAAGCCTAGCCAGAGTGTTGGCTTTTGTCTCCCATTTAGACTAGATTCCTAAGCCTCTGTCCAGCAGGGCCAAAGAAGTGATCCCAGGAGTAAATTTACGATTACCCATCCACTCAACAAGATTTCTCTTGAAGAGGGTCAGCGAGGGGCTCTAACATGGACTGGGATTCTATTCCAGAGCGAGTGAAGCCTTTGGGATATGAATCTATCCCTCCAGCATGTCCTGTTTATTGTTGTGCTTAGGTTTAAATCCCTGGAGTGTGTAGTTCTAATGGAATTTGTTTTCTTGAGGTGGAGCATGTCCAACAGTTCTGGGTTAGACATGGCCTTGAATGTCAGGCAGAGGTCCCCTCTGAGTAGGCGGCAAGCAACTGAGTAGAGTAGGAGCTTCTTTAGTCGAGCTGCATAGGGCATCTGTTTGAGGCCCACAATCCTCTTGGTGAGGTATTTTTGCGGTCTCTGCAGTTGTTGCAGATGTCGGGTAAGGTACATCCCAAATGGGGCATTGTACTCAATTATGGGCCTGATGAGTGATGAGTAGAGGGGCACAATGACCTCTCTTGATCTAGATGTAAACCCTTTTGTGATTAGGTGATCTATATAGAAGGTTTTTCTAACCACTTTGGCAATGTGATTGTCAAAGGAGAGGCTACTATCTACTTGGGTCCCCAGATCCCTAATTACTTCTTCGGTACTTAGCGGATTACCTCCTATGTGGTAGTTTGTGGGCACTTTGTTTTTCCCAAAGGGGATGACTATGCACTTTTTGGCATTCAGCTTGAGGCCATGGTTCTGACACCAGGTATCCGTCTCCGTAAGGCCCTTCTGGAGGATGCTTGTGTCAGCTGAAGAGTCTATTATGGCTCCCAGTTTGCAATCATCTTTGAACTTCGTAGCTACAGTCCTCCCGTGTTTGCCTGTATCTCAGAGAAGTAAATACCGATTTAACTGTATTCTATTGATTTTTGCCTACTGTGCTTTACTGAAAATTTTTTTTAACTGCATTTACTGTGGTAGGCTACACACTCAAGTGTGCTAGCCTTTCTGTGTCTTAAAAGTGAATTTTATTGCTACATTTACTGTATTTCTGATTTTGTAACAAAAAACAAAACAAAAACAAAACAAAAAAATTCTATCTACTTGCTTGTTTCATGCATTTTTCTCAAACTAGAATATCTGGATCTCTGATTTGCTGATTTCAGGACTGTATTTTGTGTTTCTAAGTTGTCCACACCTTGGTGAGATAGAAGGATGTCTTTCTGCTTATCAGTGGGAGTGGTGCTCTGAGCAGTATCTCTATTGATAGAGGAGTGGTTTCCAGTTCAGGAATTGAATCTTATTGGTCATTTTTGGCTGCTTCTATCACTTTCAACTTTTTGATCAAAAGCCGTATTTGCACAGATTTGTGCTTGTTTTACCTCAGTGGGTCCTGTTTTGGCATTCTGCAGTCTTCTGCAGCAGCAGAAAGAAGAAAGAGAGACTTTGCTTGATCAAAAGTACCTGCTTTTGGTTTCTTCAGCTGAATTTTGCATCCCGCTCCTTATTTCAGACATTTTTAGAAGCTTTGGTATTTAATTTAACTGTATTCTGTTGATGTTTGTGTACTGCGCTCTATTGAATCATTTTTGCAACTGCGTTTACTTTTGTGGGCTACGCACTCAAGTGTGCTAGCCTTTTGTGCCTTATTATTATTGCATTGACTGTATTTTTGATTCTGTAAGAAAAAAAAAAGTCTATCTACTTGCTCATTTCCCACATTTTTCTCAAACTAGAATAGTCCGGATCTCATTTCAGGACTGTATTTTGTGTTTCTGAGTTGTCCAGACCTTGATGACATAGAAGGAAGTCTTTCTGCTTATCAGGGGAGTGGTAACCACTCCACTAGCTCTATCACTAGTGGAGTGGTTTCCTGCTCAGGAATTGCCTCTTATTGGCTGTTTTGGGCTGCTTCTATCCAGCTCAACTTTCTGATTTAAAAACCCAACGGATCCTGTTTTGGCATCCTGCAGAGTTCTACAGCAGCAGAAAGAAGAGAGAGAAACTTTGCTTGATCATAAGTACCTGCCTTTGCTTTATTTAGCATAATTTTGCTTGCCGAACTTAATTTCAGCCATTTTTACAAGTTTTGGTATTTAATTTAACTGTATTCTGTTGATTTTTTGCCTACAGCACTTTTTTGAATTATTTTTTCAACTGCATTTACTGTTGTGGAATACACACTCAAGTGCGCTTGCCTTTTTATGCCTTAAAAGTGAATTTTATTACTGCATTTACAGTATTTTCGATTCTGAACAAAAAAAGAAACAAAAAACATTCTATCAACTTGCTCGTTTCCTGCCTTTTTCTCAAACTAGAATAGTCCGTATCTCAGATTTGCTGATTTCAGGACTCTATTTCTGAGTTGTCCAGATCTTGCTGAGATAGAAGGAAATCTTTCTGCTTATCATTGGGAGTGGTAAGCTCTGAGCAGCCTATCTATCAGTAGAGGAGTTCTTTCCAGCTCAAGAATTGTATCTTATTGGCCGTTTTGGGCTGCTTCTTTCCAGCTCAACTTTCTGATTTAAAAACCCATGGTTGCACAGGTTTGCCCTGGTTTTACCTCACCGGATCCTGTTTTGGCATTCTGCAGAGTTTTACAGCAGCAGAAATGACAAACAGAGCCTTTGTTTGATCATAAGTACCTGCTCTTTCTTTCTTAGCTTAATTTTGCTTGCTGCACAATATTTCAGCCATTTTTACAAGCTTAGGTATTTAATTTAATTATATTCTTTTGAGTTTTGTCTACTGCACTATAATAAATTGTTTTTAAACTGCATTTACGGTTGTAGGCTACACATTCAAGTGCACTATTCTTTTGTGCCTTAAAAGTTAATTTTATTACTGCATTTACTGTATTTTTGATTCTGTAACAAAAAATGAAAAAAAAAAAACAAACAAAACATTTCTATTTACTTGCTCGTTTTGCACCTTTTTCTCAAACTAGAATAGCCGGATCTCTGATTTGCTGATTTCAGGACTGTATTTTGGTTAAAGAGTTGTCAAGCCCATACTGAGATAAAAAGAAATCTTTCTGCTTATCAGAGGAGTTGAAAGCTCTAAGCAGCCTATCTATTGCTAGAGGAGCGCCTTCCAGTTCATGAATTGTATCTTATTGAACATTTTAGGCTGCTTCTATCACTTTCAACTTTCTGATCAAAAACCCGTGTTTGCATAGATTTGTGCTTGTTTTACCTCAGCGGATCCTGTTTTGGCATCCTGCATAATTCTGCAGCAGCAGAAAGAAGAAAGAGACTTTGCTTGAACAAAAGTACCTGTTTGTGCTTTCTTCAGATGAATTTTGCTTCCTGCTCTTTATTTCAGCCATTTTTAGAAGCTTTGGTATTTAATTTAACTGTATTCTGTTGATTTTTTCATACTGCACTTTATTGAATCATGTTTTCAACTGCATTAACTTTTGTGGGCTACACACTCAAGTATGCTAGCCTTTTGTGCCTTATTATTACTGCACTGACTGTATTTTTTATTCTGTAAGAAAAAAACAACAAAAAAAATTCTATCTACTTGCTCGTTTCAAACCTTTTTCTCAAACTAGAATAGTCCTGATCTCAGATTTGCTGATTTCAGGACTGTATTTTGTGTTTATGAGTTGTCCAGACCTTGTTGACATAGAAGGAAGTCTTTCTGCTTATCAGGGGGAGTGGTAACCTCTCAGCAGCCTATCTATCGCTAACGGAGTGGTTTCCTGTTCAGGAATTGTATCTTATTGGCCGTTTTGGGCTGCTTCTATCCCTTTCAACTTTTTAACTTAAAAACCTGTGTTTGCATGGGTTTGTGCTTGTTTTACCTCAGCGGATCATGTTTTGGCATTCTGCACAGTTCTACAACTGAAAAAGAAGAAAGAGAGAATTTGCTTGATCACAAGCACCTGCTTTTGCTTCTTTAGCTTAATTTTGCTTGCCGCACTTTATTTCAGCCGTTTTTCAAGCTTTGGTATTTAATTTAACTGTATTCTCTTGACTTTTTCCTACTGTAATTTATTGAACCATTTTTTTCAACTGCCTTTACTTTTGTGGGCTACACACTCAAGTGTGCCTGCCTTTTGTACCATATTACTGCATTGACTGTATTTTTGATTCTGTAAGAAAAAAAAAATTCTGTCTACTTGCTCATTTCCAGCCTTTTTCTCAAACTAGAATTGTCCGGATCACATATTTGTTGATTTCTGGACTGTATTTTGTGTTTCTAAGTTGTCCAGACCTTGCTGAGATAGAAGGAAATATTCAGTGGGAGTGGTAAGTTCTGAGCAGCCTATCTATCGCTAGAGGATTGGTTTCCAGCTCAGGAATTGTATATTATTGGCTGTTTTGGGCTGCTCTATCCCTTTCAACTTTCTGACTTATAAACCTGTGTTTACCTGGATTGGGACTTGTTTTACCTCAGCGGATCCTGTTTTGGCATCCTGCAGAGTTCTACAACAGCAGAAAGAAGAGAGAGAGAGACTTTGCTTGATCATAAGTACCTGCTTTTGCTTTCTTTAGCTTAGTTTTGCTTGCTGCACTTTATTTCAGCCGTTTCTACAAGCTTTTGTATTTAAGTGTATTCTGTTTATTTTTGCCTACTGCACTTTATTGAATTGTTTTTTTCAACTGCATTTATTGTTGTAGGCTACACACGAAAGTGCTCTAGCCTTTTGTGTCTTAAAAGTGAGTTTTATTACTGCATTTATTTTATTTTTGATTCTGTAACAAAAAAACAAAAAAAAAAAATAAGCAAATCTTAGATCCAGACTATTCTACTTTGAGAAAAAGGCTGGAAACGAGCAGGTAGATAGAATTTTTTTTATTTCAGGACTGTATTTTGTGTTTCTAAGTTGTCCGGATCTTGGTGAGATAGAAGCAAGTCTTTCTACTTATCATTGGGAGTGGTAAGCTTTGAGCAACCTATCTAACACTAGAGGAGTGGTTTCCAACTCAGGAACTGTATCTTATTGGCCATTTTGCACTGCTTCTATCCCTTTCAGCATAATGATTTAAAAACCCGTGTTTGCATGATGCGCAGCACTGCCAAGCTACGGTAAACTATTACCAGTGCCTTAAATTCTCCTTTTCAAATTTTCCCTTAGATCTTGCTAGCTTTCATTTCTGAGCCCTCAAATTAGACATTTAAACCCAGAACTTTCTCAGAACCTCTTGCAGCATTTGTTCTAAGCATATCCACTGCTAGTAGCACTAAAAACTTTCCATAAAGGAAACAAAAACAGATTCAGTACTTGAAAGACAGCAAAAACAGCTCCAGTACTTAAATAACTGAGCACCTACCTAGGCATGTCTAAAGGTCAGTTCTCTATGCTTTCTCCTGTTAACCTGGTGAACCTGGGCATCCTGAGGCAATGTAGCAATTGCCTCATGTACACAGACAACCCTCTCCTTCTACCTCCAAACAAATCCACTTGTGAGAGATGCACTTACATAGCCAAACTAGAGGCCACGCTCGCTCCAACCAAGACGGGGTTAGCCAGTCAAGATGAGAAGGTTAACACATACATCACACCACATAGAACACACAGCTCCCTGGATCAAACACCACCACACCTCTCACATAGCAACACAAAACACACACACACACACTTTCACAGAAGCTCTCAATAAAAAAACTGCCCAAATAACAAAGATGTCCGAGGCAGAAATGCAAGCAACCATCACATCCAAATGTAACTCACAAGACACATAGCCCACATAAATAGTGTGCCACTCAGTCTCAGCCCCAACAGCAAAACATTTTACCCAATACACTAGTCATAGGTGAGTCAATAGTAAGGCGCACTGACATCCCACTCACTAGGTTGAATAAGGAGAAATTCACGGTCATCTGCCTGTCGGGTTCCAGGGTTCGCCATGTTGGTGCAAATGACCCAAGACATACCTCCCTGGACTACATGAAGAGAAACATGGAGGAGCTCTCGGATCTTGTAGCCCAGGCAGTTATGACCCTAGCCCTGAGTAGCATCTTAG
This sequence comes from Protopterus annectens, assembly GCF_019279795.1. Lineage (NCBI taxonomy): Eukaryota > Metazoa > Chordata > Ceratodontiformes > Protopteridae > Protopterus > Protopterus annectens. The sequence goes on from NC_056732.1 coordinate 646,226,165, forward strand.
CATCACTCAGAATGATACCACAGTACAAGCAGAAAATGATGGACTTCAACATTTGGCTAAGTTTATGGTGTCACTCAAAGCAGATCCAGTATCTGTCTGCCTGGGATCATATGATCAACAGACCTTGATGCTTTGGTTTTTATCTACCTGTGTCCCTAGATCTCTTATCACACCTTTGGAGTTAAGTAGGCTACCATTGATGTGGTAGTTTGTGGACACCATGTTTTTCCTGAAGGGAATGACGATGCACTTTTTAGCATTGAGCTTAAGGTCATGGTTATTGCACCAGTTGTTGGTCTCTGTGAGACCTTTTTTTAAGATGTCTACAGCAGCTTGAGAATCAATAATAGCTCCCAGTTTGCAGTCATCCATGAATTTGCTTAATCAGAGTCCCTTTGTGTGGCCTGAACTTCAGAGAAGTAGATGCCAAACAGAAGAGGACCCAAAACAGATCCCTGTGGGACTGCACTTGTACCTGCCTGTGGTCAGATTTGGAGTCGACTACTTTCACCGTATGGGTTCTGTCCATAAGCCAGTTGGCAACCCATCTTATGATGTAGGGGTTAATGCCTTGGTTAGTGAGTCTATCAATGATCCCTGATTGGGGAATGGTGTTGAAGGCCTTGGCTCGATCGAGGTAGGCTGTATGGACTACCTTGCCTTCATTCACCACTTTGGTGACAGATCTAAAGAAGTCTATCAGGTTGAGCAGACATGATCTGCCCTTCACAAACCCAAACTGCGTGGGGTACAGGGTTTGAAGGTTCCCTATATCCCTACCTATCGGGTTCATAATGATGACTCCATACCTTGCAGATCAGGCTCGTCAGGCTGATGGGGTGATAGTTACTAGGGTCAGTAGTCACTCCCCCTTTGTGGAGTGGAATGACCTGTAGCAGTGTGCAACTCAGTGGGAACAAAGACTGAAGTGAGGCTGCGGTTGAACAAGGCCCTTAGGTGTGGTGCCAGTTCCCTTTGTAATTCATGTAGAACACAGTCAGGTATATTATCAGGTCCCATGGAAGCTGTATTTTTGGCTTTGGACAGTGCGGTTTATACCTGTGCAGCTGTGATATTAGGGATTTGAAAATCCTTGGGTATTGGGATGGGCCCTTTAGAGGGTGAAGCGGGGTAAAGTTTGCACTAAACCTGTCAGCCAAGATATTGGCAATATCAGTTGGTTCAGTATAAGTGGTGCCGTTGTGCAGTAGCTCAGAGCACATCTGTGTATTGTTATGCAGATTCTTTACATAACTAAAGAATGCCTTATGGTTATCTTTATTATCTGTAGCAATTTTGTTTTCTTAATTTGCTTTGGAAGATTTGATGAGGGATCCCAGTTTTTTGCTGAGATTTACAAGGGAACAGTTTTTTTCCTTCTGTTGTAGAGTTTGTTAATGGCTGGAGACCACCAAATTGGCTTCCTTTTTTGGAAGACAGCATCTTGTTTCTGTTTGGTATGGCCTGATCTATGCACGTGTGTAAATGCTCATACAGTGCCTTGGTATATGATTCAGCAGCCATACATCCATTCTCCATTTGCATGGATGATGTGAAGTTTGTCACTTCTGTCTTTAGAAGCTCAAAACTGGAGAAGTTCTTCACTGTGATTTCTTTCTTGGGGGGGGGGGTGAGTGTGAGATTTAGATATTGATGGTGATTAACTTGTGGTCAGATCTAACCAGGGAGGAGTTGATTACTTGTGTGGAGGAGTGGTCGCCCATGTTTGTAATGACCAGGTCGAGAATGTTTCTACCTATGGTGGGGGTGAGAATGAGTTTGTCCATGGCGTTGGAATTAATGAATTCCAGAAAACATTGGACAAATGAGTTGGAACAGGAGTAATTTTCCCAGCTAATGGAGGGGTTGTTAAAGTCTCCCAGTATAAGGGTATTAGGTTGAACCTTAATGTTTTCCAGAGTGTTCAGGAATGCGGAGTTGGAGTCTTGGAACATTGTGGGGGATCTATAGCAGGCTACAACCTGGATTGCAGTTTTATCCAGAGTTAGTTGTACCTCAAGTATCTCTGATGCATTATGTTGGGTTACTAGTCTGGAGGTGTGCGTATCTTTTATGAAGATGGATACACCACCACCTTTGGGGTTTCAGTCCACACCTCTTTTAGGGCTTTGGTCCAGATTTAGGGGCCGAAAGGTGTGATATGTATTGTAGCCTGATAGCACTGGGGTGCTCTCCGGAGCCTTAAATCAGGTTTCTGTTACTGCATAGAGGTCAATGTTCTTCAGTTTAAGGTGTAACTTCGAGCAAGTGCATTTTGAGATCTAGATTTCTAGCATTGAGTAGCATAACCCTCAGGTTGAGCTTGCTTGCAGTTGTTACGGTGGTAAATTTGTCTTCAGGGCATTGCCTAAAAAAGGCATGAGCCTTGGCCAGTATCTGGAATCCCAGGGGTGACAGATGCTGGCCATCTCTGGCAAAGCATCAAGGTCTGTTGATCATATGATCCCAGGCAGACAGATACTGGATCTGCTTTGAGTGACACCAGAAACTTAGCCAAATGTTGAAGTCCATCATTTTCTGCTTGTAAATGTTGCAACCATGTTGCCACTGTCATTGGAAAGTCCTTCTATGTGGCACATCTCATTACAAAAGGTTTCTCATCCAGGAAGAAAGAAGTCATAATCCCTCTCTACTCGTCCCTCATTAGACCCATTATAGAGTACAATGCCCCATTTGGCATGTACCTCACTAGACAACTACAACAACTGGAGGCGCCACAAAAAATCCTCACAAATAGGATCCTAGGACTCAAACACATGCCCTATACAGAAAGACTCAAAAAATTCTAGGTTTACTCACTCTCATATCGCCTACTTAGACGATCTCTGCTTGACATGCAAAGCCATGTCTGACCCACTGTTGCTAGACATGATTCATCTGAAAATGTTTCAATCCCTCCACACCATACGCTCCGAAGACCTCAACCTCATCACCACAATAAAAAGAACCTGCTGGAGGGACAGGTTCCTAACCCAGAGACTTCCCATACTCTGGAATAAACTGCCCATTCTCATCAAGCAGAGCACCTCACTAGCCCTCTTCAAGAAAAATCTTGATAGGGGCACAAGGAACTAACGTCCAACAGCAGGATGACTGGGAATATTCTTGGGCTAGGCTCGTTTTGGCTCCAGGGCCATTAGCCTAGTACTCACCTATGACACACCCACACATGTTCAATTACAGACAGGGTATCATTTTAAAGCTTTTTTCAGAGTTGTACACATACACAAACATGTACTAGCACAAAATACAGGATGTCATAATTTCAGAAAATCACATAAAATTCAAGTAATACATGCTATGCACCAGAAAATGCTCCTCAACCCGCAATCCCCACACATGGCAGAGGAAAGGAAAATAAAGGCAGCTAACTCTTTTGCTTTCAGTGTTGGTGGAATCCTTAAAAATGGAATGTCACTGAAATAAGTCAGAGTATATGTACTATCTACAGCAATAAGGGGGAGCTAAAAAGTAAGGCACAAAGAAAATAGTGAGGATTCATTTATCTGACAGACAGATTCTTTATTTACTCTGATGCTCCAGCAACAATATATATTAAAGATAAAACTGACTAGCTGATTTGCTGAGACACTCAGCAGACACCATACACAGTGCATATTTAAATGCCTTTAAAATATATAAATGAATTAGCTACAACCTTACACAAAATGTAAACTACACATTAGAAATGAAAATTGTTAATAAATAAAATTCTGCTGATACTTTTTCCTGCTGTTTTTTTAGACAAAAAAGTGTACTGTTGTTTCAGTGACTGTGTGGCTAACTAGTACACAAGTTACTTACCTCTATGCAGTGTAATGTTTAAAATAAATCCAATCCACGGTACAACCACAAGTCCTTCTGTTATTGATTGTAGTAGAACTGCACAAGCAGTCTTAGACCTTCTGTGAATAATTACTGCAGTCGTTCTTCTTCCGACTGCATCCCACATTTCCTCCAATGGTCAGCAATGACAATGGCACTATCAACTCCCAAATCCAACTTCAAACTTCAGTCGCCCCAGCCAACGGTCCAAAGGCTTGATCTTGCTATCCCTTATTGAGTATGTAGTCTTTGTCCAGTCTGTCAATAAGTACAATCCTTTTCCTTCCAGAGATGGTCAGCTATGAACAAGCAACTTCTACAATGTTTAATATGGACACTAAGTGGACCTAATTGAAAACAAAATCCGTCTAAAGTCCACAACACATATTAAGCAGTAAACAAAACTAAACAAAAGCAAGAAGCTGGCTGGTACCACATGCAAGTTAGATACAGTAAAACAATGCTCTGACTGGCTGAGACATCTACAGTCAGAACAGAAGTTGCTTTACTGCAAATCTGGGGTGCACAAGTACCCAAATTGGGCAGTCAGGGATTAAGGCTTATTTAAGCTTAAAAATGGGAAGTTACGGACATTTGAGAGCTATTACTTATCCTCTGATAACCACTTAAGAAGCCGCCGTGTTCTAAATTATCTCCCTTTTATCAAAAATTCCATCATTTGGGGTGACCTTAACTACCCTTCAATAAATTGTGACACCTATACTTCCAATGTAGGATATGCACAAAAAGTCTTAGACTTTATAAACAACTCCCTTGAGCAGTTGTTTAAAAAATATTCCAGAGGACATAGAATTCTAGACCAGATTCTTACCAATATGACTGCCTCTTCCAATTCTCTGGTATCTCCTTCTTCAGTGAAGTCACATCATAAACTTGTGATCTTCTCCTTTAAACAACCAAAATCCCCAGTAGCAAACCCCAGTGAATTAAACATTATAAATATACCAACCCCAAGCCGCTCCATTTCAAAATATAAAAATTCATTATTAAATTCATCACCTCTGTCCATGATACTGCAGCAAGTTTCATTAAGGAGCACCCATTTAGAACAATGCATAGAGCAACAGTTTTCTCTGCAGTGGGTTACACGGGGATTTATATTTAGTTTGATTACTTTGCCAATAATGTCAGAATGTGGGATAGTATCAAAGACCTTGACCAGGTCCCTGTAGGCAATGTGAAATGATGTGCCTGAGAGTCTAATGCATTAGTAATATAATAACAGTAGCCCACCAGTTTATGAGGCATGATCTGCCTTTAACAAACTCAAACGGGTTTGGTCCAGGGCTTGCAGACTGTCTATGTCCTTGTTATTTCCATAATGATGAGTTTTTCATAGTGCTAAGGGACTTATTACTTAACAATTTGAAAATATGCAGCTGTTTGCATTCCCCAGAATAACTTGTAACATAACTGTGAGTCATCCAAAATTAACACACTTTCAAGTTCAATGTCTTAAACTGCAACCTACTTATGTTGTACATAGTGGAATAATACAGAGTCATGAGTGCTCCCACTATCACAATACCGCTGATTCCAGACCAGATTTATCTTAATGCTAACAGTTTGTATGCAAACATAATCTTATCATTTTTATGAGATGCAGTTTGGATACACCACAATGACTTTAAGCTCATTTGTGTAAATGCCCATGGAATGTGCAAGAAAATAGGGAACAACTACAAACATTAACAAATCTATATGATCTGAATGTACTAGTGGTTACAGAAACCTGGCTGTATCATACAAGACCTTTGTGGTTGATTTTATAGCCTGTAAAACACTTAGGCAAGACTGTATGCACAAAAAGGCAGGAGAGTCTAGCCATCCTTGTAAGGAGTATTTTAGGTGTACTCTGTACAACCTGTAGCCTTCCCAACAGTTAGAAAATTCCTTATAACTGATATACTTTTGGGCAGACTGAAATATTTAAAGCTAGTGTGCCTATATGGGCAGCACTGGAACACATCGTTTCAGATGAAGAATCACATCAGAAACAGATGAAAATATTCTGAAATCATTAGTATTATAGTTGATGCGAACCCGTTTGGGGTAGAGCTGTATCACACCAGTCCAGACGTAATAAATGGCATGAACTCAATCAGCTACATGTCCTTTCCATGTGGATCAGTTAAACATCATATAAGGACAGCTCTGGTAGATTATAAAAGGGATTATCTGGACAGATGCCCAGGCCATGCATCTTTAGGCAGTCCATTGGACAACCACAAAGTATCAACAATGAAATAATTTTATTTTAAAATGTGCAATGTCCAGCACTGATGACTCATTTTATTTGTCTTATATACATACAAATATACAAATAACATTCACTAAGAATTTTTTTTTTAATATTTTTAGTTTTAGTTGTCAGGATAGCCAAGTGGTCTAAGGTGCTGTGTTCAGGTCACAGTGTCCTTTGGAGGCATGGGTTTGTATCCCACTTCTGACAAACGTGTTTGGGTGGTGTAGTGGGGCAGCCATTAGCACTATCAGCTCACACCAAGAGGAGCTCTGGTTCAATTCTCAGCTGAGGTGCTTTCTGTGCTGAGTCTGCATGTCCTACTTGCATTTGCATGGGTTTCCTCCAGCTGGTCTGGGTTCCATATTATTCTAAAAACATGTATCTGGACTTTTCTCACCGGGCCTCCACTGAAAATGGGCTCTGTCCTAGTTGGACTTTCCTGGTAAACAAATGTTAAATAAATATAAATAAATACATTTTAAAAAAGTGTTAAATGACATGGGCAGCACAAGCCATTGACCATGTTCAGGTATTTTAAGTAAGGAAATGTTTCTTTACTTAATAAACAAATACATAACAGGCAGTCTTTAGCAACTCTGTCTAAAGCAGACAAAGCTATCGGAGTTAGTTTTCATGACTCACTAGGACAATAATGATCATAAACCACATGACTATAAAATGTTATAGTGGATAGCTGTGCACTCTTGTTGGAAAGGGCAATAGAAGTCATGGCAGTGTGAGATAATTTCTATTTCTTTAAACTTTAGGCAACATAGCTCTCAACTTCTCGGCACAAGCAAACTGGACAAAGCCTAAAATAATTGGAGTGAGGCACCCAAAATAGGGACAGATTTTAAAATATTGCTCTTATAAACTTAAAAAGTTGCTAGTGTAACAGGATTTGTGTTAACATGCATTTTTGTGAAGGATATGAAGTCTGAAACTCGTATGTCATTATATTAGTGACTTCAGTCCTCAGTGGTTTCCAGAAAACCAAAGATTTTATAAGGAATAGACCAAAATACGAGGAAAAAATATAGACAGTCAACAAAAATTTGGACAGCTGAGAGGTATGTTAGGCAAAAAGATAGGAGAAGTAAGCAGACAGGCAGCAAAGAGCTGGGCGTGCTAATGGCTGCACACAACGTCACTATGTAGCAGCTTTTGTTCAAGTTGTATAAAAGTAGATATGCTTTGCTTATGACAGTAAGTATACAACTGTAGATTTCATTAAGGGTGGTCTGTACTCAAACAATTAAGTGTTTTACAGCATGCAGATATATGACTTAGCAGCACACAGTACCAGTATGTTATGGGAATTGTACAGTGAACTTCCCTTCTGTAGGCAGTGGCGTCAGAGATCTGTGTAACATGATCATTGGTCTGCAGACTTGACACCTACTTGTGGAGTAATTCATTCTTTTGTTAGACAGGTGAACTATTCCTTTGATGGGAAAAAGTTAGGACCAGCTCATCTAGTTAATTGAAAAGATCTACTGTAAATGCACGCATATGAATAAAACAGTTTACCACCACATAACAGAACACACGGCAGTCAAACCCAACAATGATCGATTCTTGTTACCGAATTTTTGCATGAAGAATGGTCGTAATGTTGCAAAGCCACCAAATGCGACATTTTTGACCACTCTACATCCAAAATGAGTGCTAACATAGGTCACAAAGGGGGGCATGGGTTTGCGATTTGATACAGTTGCATTCAGCAATGTGCATATTTGCCACACTCCTTTCGGTCATCAGGGCTCAACCATTCATTCGTCAGTAATATGGTGGTAAACCAAATAAAACATGTTAAACAAGAAAATGCTATAGCCCCATCTAGGCACCTGAAAAGATTTACGATGTCAAAAGATCTAAAATAAACAGACAAATTAAGAAATTAATTTTTTGTTTTTGTTTTTCAGAACTCTACGGTACCTGAAAAACTGTGGGTCTATATCAGTCCATCGAAACGGCTAACGATCGAACACCAGATGCTTGAACTGTGAAGTTCGAACACTGATTATCGTGAAGCCACGGAACACCGAATTCTTTCACAGGTAAATAATTTGGTGGGCCGTTTCTGTGACTTTGCGATTATCAGGACTGTGGTGGGAAGTTACGGGTCGGGTTCAGGTAAGTGCGCAATTGTGTGGACGTTAGGGTTAGGGCACGGGTTAGGTGAGTTAGGGTCAGGGCATGGGTGAGGTGGGTGTGCGATAGTGACAGTCTTTAGGGTTAGGGCAGGATAAGTGAGTTAGGGTTAGGGCGCGGGTCAGGTGAGTGTGCGATAGTGACGGACCTTAGGGTTAGGGTTAAGGTAAGTGGATAGATAGTAGTGTATGTACAGTTTAGGGTAGGGTTAGATGTAGGATTTTAAGTGTATGTGTGTGGACTGCTGTTTTATTGGTGTGCTTGTGCTGTGTGTGTGTTTCTTGGAACAGTGATTTTTTTTCCCTGGGAAAAAAAATCTCTGTTCTATGACTTTGATGTTTTTGCACTTCGTGGTTAGAAGTTTGAACATATGGTGTTCGAACTTCAGCCATTTCGGTGAACTGCTATAGACCCAAAAACTGCACCATGTGAAAGATCTAACAGGCAACTTTGAAACCATCATTTTGTTTTACAGTGTTTTTCTTTATTTTTTGGTTTTCATATTGTTAGCTCTGTTTGCATTTAGTCACTACAATATATTTGCATTGATATCATCTGTGAAAGATATTCCCAAAGGACACGCAAAGATGCTATACAATGTAAGAAGCTTGTACAACTCCTACAGAGTTTGTTAGTGCAGTTTCAGTAATTGGGATTTTAATCTGACCTTGGGGAATTGTTGCCTGGTCTTGGTGTCACACTGGCATTTTAAAATGTTTTTGCTTTTAGGAGGCTAATAATTTACATCAGGAATGTTACAAGAAACCACACTGTGATTAGACGCATGATAAAAACAAAGGGGTTCTGTTAAAAAAGCAGCATTTTTATAGAAAATAAAACAATTGTGTGCATGCATTATATGGTCATTCACTTCTAGGCAACCACTCAAGGACTCTTTCCTAAATGGTGGAACTAAGATACCTGCTGGACTTCCTACAAAGATGAGTGCCTCTTCTGAGTCAGTTTTTGACACTACAGAAATTATACAAGGATTTAGGAATACTAGGGTTTTGGGTGGATTACAAGTTTCAGTAGTTGTACTACAGATACTAAAAATAGTTTAACTACAGCTGGAGAGCATTTCTTTTTAGGTAGTTAAGAAACTGCTCTTTTGCAATTTTGCAGAAATTATTTGCTATAAGTATAATTTTGCCTGCCTTGCTTGGAAATGTCTAATAAATTAAAGGCTATCTCAGAACAAATGGCTAAATGTTAATCTGTACTTAAAGGACGAGGGTACTTTGCATTCAGCATGCATTATAATGGCTATTATAATCATCTCTCTATTCACATAGTCCAGGAGGTACATTTCAGGTCATTTACACACACATGGACTATCATATTTCATACTGGTACTTGCGGTAGAGTGACCTGAGATCCTGCAGGATCTGGCAAATCCTGGCCCCTGACAGGCAACCTGGTGACGAGGCATCCATGTGTCTCAATACAGTCTCCTATGAGCAAGATTTTTGAATGTGTGGTGTTTATACCTTAGTGGCTTTCTTGAGGAGACACTGTGATGTAAATTTTTATGTGTAGTGGTTGGTGCTGACTTGGTTTTGTTTGCATGTGGTTTCAGACGGAAGCATACAGATGGCTTCTGAGGTTTAGTAAGTTACTGCGACTATCTCCCCACATGTGGGTTTATGTGTCAAAACCTTATTATTGAGGGAAAATGATATGCGTGTGCCGACAACCTCTTTATCATTTGATTTGTCAAGCATGTGAGAGTTGTGTCTTTATTTTCATAGTGTAACTACATCTCTCACATAGTGTGTTTGTTTCAGGATTAAGTGATTGTTAGTATACATGAAACAATTTCCTCAGGTTGTCCAAATGGATAGCTGGAAATTGTATATCCATGGTAGGTTTTTTACTATAAGTTTAACCAGGGAAAAGAGTGGTTAGATTTGATTGGACTGAGATCATAGCACATGGATGAAGAATGGGTGCTATACTCAGTGCAAACTGCAGCTATCCAATAAGGTGATGCAGTCTGTGCACAATTCAGATGCTCTTAGAACAGCAGGGGGACTGGGGAAGGTTGTAGAGCTAGTTACTCTAAGGGATATTTGAACTTGAAAGTGTTTGCGTCTATACAGGGTACAGCTAACTGCTGCTGCATGGAGATTAGCCAAGCGCAAACATTGGACTTATATAAAATCAGAAAAACAAGTTTTGTTTATTGGACATTTGTTTACTGGGAAAGTCTGACTGAGCCACAAAGTGCATGTTTTTCAACATCAAGTACTACATACTAATCATGAAAATACACAAAAAGCTTTCAGCCAGCAGCTCATAACTCATATAGGTTTGCTACTGCTCTTTTCTGAAGTGTGCAGTCAGAAACCCCTTTTAATGTAAAAATGGTGATTTTAGACCTCAAGTGCAGGGAAAACACACATCTAGATATTAGAGTCCTGTGAAATTAGCAGAAACAATGCAGTTACGTACTACTGCAGCAGCGTAACAAATAATACAGGATCCTTATGAAATAAAGTGAAAAACAAATCAGCAGAAATGCAAAATGATACTTTTTATTCTTTTAGCAGCAGATGGCTTTGGATGCAGTAGATTCTCTGTAACTTGGCAAAATAGCTAAACCAAGAGCATCCCTGAGAAATTGCGCCTATAACTAGATAATTACTAGGGTAGCTGCTCATGAAGACCATTTTTAAGCCCAGCCAGTTTCCCTTCAGAGGTGAGAATCAAACAGTCTACCTTGTGTCTGTAAGATAAGCATTTTAACTATTATGCTAACCCTTACTAATAATTTAGTTAATAATTCCAGATCCAAATAAACTGTGTAACCAGAATGACTGCTGTCTACAGCTTGTATGACCTTCTTCAAGAAGTTAATTAAAATAATTAGGCAGGAATATTCTTTGATGAAGCTAAATTGATGTGGACCTAGCATAATATAGCAATAACCCACGCCTGGGTGTGGGTAATGCTAAATTTACCCACGGTTGGCGTGGTTTGGTCCCGAGGGCGAAGCCCGAGGGACCAAACAAAGCCAACCGTGGGTAAATTTAGCATTACCCACACCCAGAAGTGGGTTATTGCTATTATACCATGACATTATTTAAGAAAAGAAACTATTACTTTTCTTAAATAATGGCATAGTATAATGCCTGTTTACTGCCCTTCCGCAGATGTCTGGCATCCGGCAGTTCTGATGTACTGCGCCTGCGCAGTACATCAGAGCTGTGAGCAAAAGCAATGGAAAGCAAGATCTCCGTTGCTTTTTAGTTAGCTATGTTAAATGAGTTTAACATAGCGAGACAGTTTTAAAATAAGCAACGGAGATGTCCGTTGCTTATTTTAAAACTGTCTCGCTTAGTTAAACTCATTTAACATAGCGAAACAGTAAAAAGCAACGGAGATCTTGCTTTCTCCGTTGCTTTTTAAACACTGTGTCGCTATGTTAAAGGAGTTTAACATAGCGAGACAGCTTTAAAAAAAGCAACGGAGATCTCCGTTGCTTATTTTAAAGCTGTCTCGCCATGTTAAACCCATTTAACATAGCGAACAGTGTTAAAAGCAGTTATACTAATGGAAAAAGTCCGGCAACCGGACCTTTTCCATTAGTATAACTCGATTTACAACGGCACGCTGGCCAATCAGCGCAACTTGCGTTTGGGGGTCATGGTATAATATAGCAATAACCCACGCCTGGGTGTTGGTAATGCTGGATTTACCCATGGTTGGCGTGGTTTGGTACCGGGAAGCCCGAGGACCAAACAAAGCCAACCGTGAAATACAGCATTACCCACACCCAGAAGTGGTTATTGCTATTATACATGACATTATTTAAGAAAAGAAACTATTACTTTTCTTAAATAATGGCATAGTATAATGCCTGTTTACTGCCCTTCCACAGATGTCTGGCATCCGCGGCAGTTCTGATGTACTGCACTCCTGCGCAGTACATCAGAGTTGGCAAAAGCAATGGAGAAAGCAAGATCTCCGTTGCTTTTTACTTTTGCTATGTTAAATGGGTTTAACATAGCGAGACAGTTTAAAATAAGCAACGGAGATGTCCGTTGCTTATTTTAAAACTGTCTCGCTATGTTAAACCCATTTAACATAGCGACAATAAAAAGCAACGGAGATCTTGCTTTCTCCATTGCTTTTTTTAAACCTGTCTCGCTATGTTAAATGGCTTTAGCATAGTGAGACAGCTTTAAAATAAGCAACGGAGATCTCCGTTGCTTATTTTAAAGCTGTTTCGCCATGTTAAACCCATTTAACTATAGATAGTGTTAAAGTAGAGTTATACTAATGGAAAAGTCCGCGACGGACCTTTTTCCATTAGTATAACTCGATTTACAATGTGCACGCTGATTGGCCAGCGTGCACATTGTAAATCGAGTTATACTAATGGAAAAAGGTCCGGTCGCCCGGACTTTTTTCCATTAGTATAACTCTACTTTTAAAACACTGGGAGGGTCATGGTATAATAAAGTTTTTGACATTCTAGTTTATGAGATCAGATTTGACGTGTTCAATAGCTTTGCAAATAAGATTAGTCAAGCTAATGGGTCTAAAGTTTTCTTGGTCCATGGTAGGGCCAACCCTTGTGTGTAGTGGCATTACCACTCAGTAATGTAAACTTCAGGGAGAAATCCTGTAGCTAAGATCAAGTTAAGGAGGCGTTTCACAAGGGCATGCTTGAGTGTTATTAGATATCCAGGTAAATTATCAAGCCCCATAAAAGTAGTATTTTGGTCTTGTAAAATACCATATTTGTGTGTTATTTTGTGGTATTAGGAGATGTAACAGATTTGGTAATTTGTGGAATTACGTAGGCAGTTTTAGGTCTAAAGTTTGTACTAAATTTGTCTGCCAGTATATTTGCTGTATCTACTGGACCTGAGTGGTCAATACCATATTTTGATAAGTTCAAAATACCAATGGACATTATTTCTTAGTTTCGTAGTGAAACTAAAGAAAAACTTTCAGTTACTCTTGGCTTCAGAAACTAATTGAAGTTTGTTGTTTATCTTACAAGCCCTGATAGTAGGTCTTGTTCCTTTCAGATACTCTTAATGCAGTCTTTCATACGAGTAATTTTTATATCTATTGCATGATTTAAGAAGTTTTTCTCTTCTTTTGTTATACACTTTTAATTAAACCAGTGGATGACCAGAGTGGTATGTTCTTGAACTTCCCATACCTTTATCTCTATAAGGGATGGCCAAGTGTAGGCACTTATTTATATGAGAGTAGCACTTATTTCTATAAACAGCAGCAACAGATAGAAAGTGTTGAGTCTGATGATGTTAGTAATTCTGAATTTAAGGATTTCAAACAGGAATACCTTCTCAAAATCTATGATGAGCTATCTGGTTCCATTTCTAACTGCAGGTATTTAGAAGATTTGAAAGAGATGTTTATATGATCAAACTTATCCAAAAAACAAGAGGGTGCTATATGTAGTGGATATACTAATTAGGTTTACAAATACAAATTCCCTGGAAAAGATAGATAAAAACCAACTATGGCATAATGTTCTTGATCACTTCCTAAGAACTTCTGGGCATACTAAACTGTGGTGGTATAGGTGCTAATTTATGTGAAGCAGGCTGGAAAGGAATACTTTACTGTGGCTATTGTTTGTGTAAAACACAGTTGGCATATAGAAATGATGAATGAATAATTGTTTCAGTTTTTTTGATATTTGACATGTTTGTGTTGTTGGTTATATGATGTTTCCTCAATTATTATTGTTCATTGTTTATCAATAATGTGTTTTTACAATAAAAAGCACAGTTAAAGCACATTATGTGACAATTAATATTTTACCATAGTTGCTCAGTTTAAATAGTCAGGTTTTATAAGACTAGTTTGTATGTGTGTGAAATAATTTGAAATACTTCAAAACTCTGGAAACCATTTGTGTGAAACAAAGTTGAAGTTGTCCTTGATTTTGCAGACCGTCCTTGATTTTGCCTCATATTTTGGTCTGTTTTCATAAATTGTGTGGTTTTCTGGCATACTATCAATAATTGCAGTCACTAATTAATGACAGACAGTTATGCTTCAAACTTCATATCCTTCAGAAAATGAATGCTAATTAAACTGTCATTCTAGCAACCTTTGAGGTATTTAGCAGCAATATTTAAAATCTTTCTGTGATTTTGAGCATTTTGCTTCTTTCTTTCACTTTCCCCATAGTTTTCTATACTTGAAGGTTGAGATATTATGTTTCATCAGTCTGAGGAGGTGTAAACAGCAAAGTGACTAATTGCTGGGTGGGTGGTGGGCTGTTTGTAGGTAAAAGGAACAATCTTGCTTTGCAGTTCTATTATGCATTTGTGTATAGCAAGCTGCAATGCTTTAGTTTGGAATTTTTTATGACAACTGGATATTTATGGTGTAAACAGTTGAGTGACTGTAGTTGATGGATAAGACAACTGATGTCTTATAAGACAACAGTAAAAGTATTTTTTATGGGTCAGGTGTTCTTAAATGCGTAATATGTATTATTGATTACTAGAATCTGTTTCACTTCTTTCTGGAAAAATGCACATTTATATTATTGGTTAGCAGAGTTTGTTTCACTTCTTGATGAAAAAATGCTCAAGACTACTCAGATAAAAAAGTGAAAATTGTCCTAGGTTAAACTACAGATATAATTTAAAAGAATCTTATAGGTTTATATTTAAAAAATCAATAAGGTAAATCCAGATGAACATTCCATTTATGTGTTGTATAAGAAAAAAAATGTGGTGGCCCATGTATTAAAAATCAGCCATGGTACACAGTCCACCAATGAGAACTTTTTCTTCTTCTTTTGGCTTTTCCTGGTTAGGGGTCACCACGGCGGATCACCTGTCCACTCATGATTGGCAGTGGAGCTTTACGGTGTCGAGTTGCCAGCCCGGCGCCCAACCTTCCACTGAAGGCACACACACACACACACTCATACCTAGGGCCAATTTGGAGTGCCCAATCCACCTATAGCATGTGTTTGGGATGTGGGAGGAAACCGGAGCACCCGGAGGAAACCCACGCGACCACAAGGAGGACATGCAGACTCCACACGGAAGGCACCCCAGCCGAGGATTGAACCGGAGAACCTCTTGCTGTGAGGTGACAGTGCTAACCACTGCACCATCATGGCTGTCCCACAGTCCACCACTGAGTCCAATAGTATTAAATGAACATGATCTTCTTATCCACCCTTATTAGGTCAATAAGTATTATAGTAGATACTTTTAGTGGCAACTATGCTAGGCTTACTATATTTACTATGTGATTCAGAAAGGCTTAGCACAACATACACATATTAATGTGGAAGGTTTTTGTATCATGGTAAGCCTTCCTGATTCAGAGATCACACTCCTGCTACAGGTTCCTCATAGGAGTGGCTGCAGCACAAAGAAAGGTCTCATTGCGGAAACAGCATACTAATGCAGCAGTCCAGGGAGCACCTATTGCTCATTAGCCATGTGTTCTTCCATGGAAATGGCAGTGGCTCTGGATCAAACCAAAAGAGCAAGCTAATTTTTCCTTTAGGAAAAAAAACGAGTGCTGCCTTTTACCATCATTCACCCATTCATTCCTAATGGAGATATCTCAGCTGATACTGGGTATACAATTGAGTACTTAAACACATGGAGGCGCATGCCCCCAAGTTTCTTATGTATTTATTATTGTACTTCTATGGACATGTGTGCATATATGCCTGTTGAATAGGAACATGCTTAAATGAGTTATTGTGTATGAGTGTGTGTGTCTAGGCAGTGACATTATGTTAGGTAGGTATGGGATGGTGAATTTGTATGAGTGTGGGCCTTTGCTTTTTAGACCATGTCTGTGAGTGTGTGGATGAGTGTTTCTATGAATGTGAGCGAGTCTGTTTGGGGACCTCTATATGGATGCTTAGCTGTTTTGTGTATGTGTATGTGTGTGTGTGTGTGTGTGTGTGTGTGATTGTGTGCACGTGTATGGTATGTGTATGTGTGTGCATGCATAAAGGTGGTTGCTGATGATATTGTCATGTGTGAGATGGGGGGAGTACACTTGCCTGATCTGGTGTGACAGCACATTCTTTGTTTACAAACATGTTAATGGGACAGTCATGAGTTGTTTATCTGTGTGACTATACTATACATCAGAGCTGGGATTTCTCTCCATTGTGCTAATTGTCCAAACCACATTCACCAGTTAAGTGCAGGTACTGGGAATCTTTTTGAATTCTTACCACAGTTAAGTTAAGGCTAACCTCTATCAAGAGATTCACATGTGCAAGAATTTAAAATAAACAAGATCAAGCATCTGTGAATCAGAAAATCAAATGGCAAAAGCATTCTATACTATATCATACCGATATCTTATATGAGGTGATGAAGTACTTCAGAAACACCATAAAGGGTACACGACAGAATCAGATAACTATAAACCTGATACCATCATAAACTCCTGAGTGGACATTATGATCTCTAAAGAGGGCCTGTCCCAAACAAATAGTCAAAACCATGGACTATAAAGCAAGGAAGTGTATAATCATATAGTTTGGTAAGTGTGGCTCCCCTTGTAACTATCACATTGACAATACAACCCTGAAAACTGATCCTATATTTAGGAATCTGGGAACCTATACTGACAAAGAACTCTCCTATCACATACCCACTCCTGTAAGGATGTTCTCTTTCATAGCACAGCTTATATCTATAAGTGTTGAGTCTGTATCCAGGAATGTAATTGTTCCACTGTACACTGCACTCATCAGGCAGATCATTGAGTGTAATGCCTCTTTCATTATGTACCTGTGCAAACACTTGGCACAAGTGGAATAACCACATTTTCTCAATGAAAAAGAAATCAAGGACTTAAGTAGTAATAGCTAAAGAGATTAGCTCAAAGCCTTGTCCCACTTCTTAGTAGCATAAATGCTACTGATAGGTGACCTTCGTCTTGCATATAGAGCTTCAACAGACCATATTCTGTCAGATTTATTACACATTCACAAAAGTTCATTGGTATCAAAAACATCCACTCGAGATCTCAATCTCTTTTGCAAAATAATCAAAGCACATTTAAGGGATATGTTTCTGTCACAGAGAATTTTGCTTCTTTGGAACCAATGTCCACTCTACATAAAGCAAAGTACTTCCATTATTCAATTCATAAGTAATTTGAATAAATGGATGGTTAACCACAAACTTATCCTAAATTAAGCACCCTTGTCCATTGTGGATAGAATAGACATGCTAATGTCACAACATATCCTATTAAGTTCATCTCTGGCTATTCATACGCAAACTATAAGGACAAAAAACTATCATGGGAATGGCTTCTTAAGATCCTCACATAAAAATAACTTTGCAAGTACATATAAATCTATGAACCTATAAATTAATAAGAAAGTGCATGTTCTTTTCTATTTATCCTACACTGATGCTCTGTAAGCTTTTTTCTTTATATGTGTTGATTTCTAGAATGACCCGCTTCAGCTTCCTTGCCCTGTAATGTACTTAGAAAATGTTTTTTTCCACCTCTTCACACAGTTTGCTATATTCTCCATTTGAACTTTGCTTTATTGATTCTCTGCTGTGTGTATTACTTTATTTGATTTCTCCTTCTCCACCCATTTTACCTTATGCTTACTGACAAAGTGTTTTCTTTTAACATTGCCTGCTTTCACATTTAAGAATCTTGTGATTCGTTTTATTCATTTTATGTTGTACTGCAGGAAGATTTGATCGCCTGTCATTATAAGTTTCATTTATCCCAGACGTTGTATAATTGTTTTAAGTCCGTAGTGCTCACTTTCTATATAATTAATTAATTTATTTTTGCGATCAATAATCTAGTTTAATTCGAATTCTTAAAGTGCATACAAACTAAACTTACTGATGGCAATACAGGGGATAGGTAGTAAAAGAGAGTAAAGCAAGTACCCGGAGCTTTGTAAGGAGACGATAAAATATTACATACAGTGTTATGGAGTGTGGGATGAGTATTTCCAGTGATGCTAACTTTTATATATTTCAATGAGAGCCCAAAATGAAAGAGTCTTTATACCCAAGCAATGTACAGCAGAAATGAGGCACACACATTTTTTTTTTGTCAGTGTGGTATACCAGGGAAAAGGAAAGAAAACATGGTTACATTCATAGTTTCATAGTTTCATAGTATAGTACTAGGCTATCTGCCCTAGGGCATTTGTAAGCCTAGCCATAGTGATGTGGCTTTTGCCACCCCATGAAATGGTACAAAAATGTACAGAATAAATCTAGAATACTGTGCCTCTGTCTAGTAGTGACACAATGAAGGTCCTCTTATATAATAGAATTAGTTTACTGTGCCCCTGTCTAGCAGTGACCCAGATGTGACCCCTGGGGTAAATTTTCGATCTCCCATCCACTCATCAAGATTTCTTTTGAAGAGAGTTAGTGAGGGGCTCTGCCTAATATGAACTGGGATCCTGTTCCAAAGCATGGGAAGCCTTTGGGTTATGAATCTATCCCTCCAGCATGTCCTATTCATACTTGCGCCGAGGTTTAAGTCTTTAGCTCTCGTGGTCCTGATGGATTTGGATTTTTTGAGGTGGAGCATGTCCATCAAATCCTGATTGGACATGGCCTTGTACGTCAGGCAGAGATCACCCCTGAGCAGGTGGTATGCCACTGAATAGAGCTGAAGTTTCTTTATTCTGGCGGAATAAGACATATGTTGGAGACCCTTGATCCTTTTGGTGAGGTACTTCTGTGGTCTCTCCAGCTGTTGCAAGTGCTGGGTGAGGTACATACCAAATGGGGCATTGTACTCAATCATGGGTCTGATGAGGGAGGAATATAGGGGTACAATGACATCCTTGGATCTGGATGTGAATCCTTCATGATGAGGTGTGCAAGGTAGAATGTTTTTCTAACCACTTTGGCAACGTGGGTGTCAAATGAGAGGTCGCTGTCTACTTGGGTCCCTAGGTCTCTGATTACTTTTTCCGTACTCAGTGGGTTGCTGTCTATGTGATCATTTGTGGGTACTTTGTTTTTTCCAAAAGGGATGACTATACATTTTTTGACATTTAGTTTAAGGCCGTGACTATGGCACCAGTTGTCCGTTTCAGTGAGGCCTTTTTGTAGGATGTGTGTGTGTCAGCTGGTGTATCGACTATGGCGCCTAGTTTGCAGTCATCTGCGAACTTTGTCAGCCACAGCCCTCCCATGTTTGCTTTAACATCTGAGAAATAAATGCCGAACAAGAGGGGTCCCAGGACAGATCCCTGTGGGACACCACTTGTGACTGGCTTTGAGTCTGACATTGCTCCAGCGATTTTAACTTTATTGGTTCTGTCCTTTAGCCAGTTTGCAACCCATCTAGTGACATAGGGGTTTACTTTTAAGCTGTTTAGCTTATCTATGATGCCTGAGTGGGGTATTGTGTCGAAGGCCTTAGCCAAGTCCAGGTATGCTGTATGGACTGCTTTGCCCTCATCAATGGCTCTAGTGACTGTTTCAAAAAAGTCATCCAGGTTTAAAAGGCAGGATCTGCCCTTCACAAAGCCGAACTGGGTGGGGTCAAGTGTCTGTAGGTCCCCTATGTCTCTGTTTATGAGTTCCATAATGATTCTTTCCATAGCTTTGCAGACCAGGCTAGTTAAGCTTATGGGGCGGTAGTTTCCAGGGTCTGTAGAGGCACCCCCCTTGTGGAGTGGGACCACTGTTGCTGTACACCAGTGTACAGGTACATAACCCGAAGTAAGGCTAAGGTTAAATAGCATTTTTATGTGTGGGTTTAGCTCCTCTTCGAGTTCTCGTAACACGCACTCTGGGATACCGTCAGGTCCCATTGATGCTGTGTTTTTTGCTTTGTTTAGGGCGGTTCTCACTTGGACATCTGAGATGACAGGGAGATTACATTCAGCTGGGATAAGTATTTCTTCTTTTGGGGGTGAAGGAGGCGAGAAGTTTGCACTGAACCTGTCAGCCAGAATGTTAGCAATATCTGTGGGTTCAGTGTATTTTTTGTTGTTGTGAACCAACTCAGAGCATATCTGGGGGTTTCCGCCCAGGTTTCTAACATAGCTGAAGAAGGCTTTGTGGTTATCTTTAGTGTCCTTAGCTATTTTTCTCTCAAAGTTTGCCTTGGATGTTTTTATGAGAGAACGTAGTTTTCTGCTAATGTTGCTCAGAGACGTCTTCCCTTCATGAGATTTTGCTCTGACGTGCAGTAGCTTCCTTCTTTTGTTATACAATTTGTTTATGGCTGAGATCCACCAGACAGGACGCTTACATTTGGTAGAGAGGGACTTGGATTTGTTTGGGATTGCATGATCCATGCATTCCTGGATATGTCTATAGAAAGCATTAGTGAAGGATTTGGCATTGCGGGATGTGGTATCCACTGGCACAGTGGGCTTAAAGGATACCATCTCAGTCTTAAGAAGAGTGAAGTCTGCTTTTGAGAAGTTTTTCACTGTGGTCTTTTGTGCTGGGGGTGGGATATGTATATCCAGGGTGATTAGTTTGTGGTCAGATCTCACTAGTGAGGGGTATACTTCCGGTGTGGAGCATTTTGTCCCCATGTTTGTGATGATCAGGTCTAGTATATTTTCTCCCCTAGTGGGAGAGGTGACTAGTTGTTCCAGTGCATTTGAATTTATGAATTCCAGGAACCTTTGGGCTAGGGTATTAGGGCTAGAATAATGTACCCAATCTATGTTTGGGTAGTTGAAGTCTCCCAGTATGATGGTATTTTATGATACATTCATATCCTCCAATGTCTTCAGGAAGGCTGAGTGGGGTTCTTGAGATTGGGAGGGTGGTCTGTAACATGCTACCAGTTGTATAGTAGTTTTGCCTATGGTTAGTTGCACCTGTATGGTCTCTGTTGCTTCATGTGTTGCTACTAACCTGGAGGTGTGAGTGTCCTTTATGAATATGGACACTCCCCCTCCCTTTGTGGTTCGGCCCAGGTTTTGGGGCCGAAAAGCATGATATGAGGTATCAATGGGAGGAAGACAGAATCAGCCTTGCTGAATAAATAGTCAGTTCAAATATAGTGCTGCAACTGTATAGTACCTAAGACACATTGAAAAGGAGAACATCAGTGTCCCAGACTAAACTCAGTTGCACAGATAACTGCATATCTATACCAGGTCCAGAACTTTGGGAAATTATTCCCCTACAAATACAAAATACAACATTTTCAACAAAATTTAGGGCCCAACTGAAGGCCCACCTCATCTCCTCAGTAAATATGTCATTGCCTCTTATCCAATCATATCACCTAACCCAAGCTACATTACTCTCTCTCCCTTTCCCCTATTTGTAACACTATTATCGTGCCTTGTGTAGTACATTTGTACTGCACCAGTCTGTGTTTCTCAAATAGAATCTTTTGCTTAACAAAACTTCTCCTTCCAATGACTTAAAATTCTAACATCCTTCACTCCACTCACCTATCATATCATTCCCTCTTAAACAGCACATAGTTGTAATTACCACACAGACACATCACTTTCTACATGAAATTTGTCTTTATTTATTGTAAATAATGGTTATTACAATTCCATACACACTTTACATTTCTGTTAGCTGATAATGGTATTTTGCAGATATGTATTTTCACTATATTCTTGCTATTTCTCATTAAATGTATTTCTGACTTTATATTCTTGCCAACCCTCATTAAATGTGTTTTCAGCTTTGTGTATTCCCTGGCTGACACTGAAATCGGTCATTTATAAACAGTGCTCAACTCTGTTAAACACAGTGTTATATGGCAAGACAATGCAATTGTACTAAAGAAAGGCTTGCAGTTTAGAAAAATAAGTTGATAATAAGCAGATCAAGTGGCCCTTATCTAGTCTCAGAACCTATACTAAGTCGTTCTCTGTTGGATGAGATTTAATAGCTGTAAAATAGTAGGGCAGTGGATAGACTTACTGTCAAAACATACAACTTGATTTTGGCAAATCCTCAATAGAAATTTAAAGCTCAGAAATGTAACTTCAAAGATAAGTGCTTAATTAATTGTTTCCTGTATTATTCATTGTAAAATAACAATAAGCTATGTTGTTGTATGCATTACAAATAATGTTTCAATGTCTCTCAGGCAGTGAAAATAGTCATCCATATCAAAGAAAGAATCCATTGTGGGATTTGTAAGGTGAAGTATCTAGACAATCTAGAATTTTAAGGATGCAAATTAAATTGTGTAGTAACTGCTTTACTGTTTCACAGATAAGAGGATACACAACTATAATGCTGAGTATAGTATGAAATGATTTGCATTGCAAGTAGCAGGCAAATATAGACTTGAGTGCTTTACAGCACATATATCTGAAGCCAATACCTTTTGTAATTCATTTTAAATATCAGTCTAGCAACTTTATATTGTTTTTAATACTTTCATTTTAGATTATCTTGCATGATGCACAGCTGTATTCTGCCACAGCTTTATAAACTGCGTCTACGACTGAATGTAAAAGACGTTTTTGTTTCACTCTATGAATAACAGTGGGAAAATGTGCGTACAGAGCAGCTTCAATCTTGCTGCTTTCTGCAGCTACAGCTCCACCATGTGGTCTGGTTATATAACTTTTGTTATATTATTTTCCAGCTTACAGATCTACAAACTGGTCATTATAATACTGTTAAGGCAAAACATAATGTTTTCTACAAACTATAAAGCAAAATATAAGCTGAGGAGAGCACATTAACTGTATAACTAAATTGTAAATTCATATCTATCAGTACAACACAACCACATAACATTTCTAGCAGGCTAACAGTAAAAAACAGTTTTTATTTTTGTAACATATTTTATTAAATATGATAAAGACATATAAAATAAAATAATAAAAGTAATGCTGATAGACTATAGACCGGAAAACAAACTTTTAGAGTTAAAATAAATACTGTACACTGTTACTATATATGAAAGGATATTATAATGAGTTCCATTATTTAACTGTCTGAATGATAACTCTTTGTTTGTCGTTACTTATAAGAAAGAAAGAAAATAAACAAATTAGAAATGAAGAAAAAAATCGGAAAATTAATTCACCAGACAGATGTCAAGTAACTTATTCTAGGTTGCTATAGAAATTATAACAACTATCATAAATCTTGACAATATTCTACTTACTGAAATGGTTTCTTGCCCATACGGTAACTGCACGGCTCAAAACAAAATTCAAAAAACAAAACTCAGCCAGCAAATTATGGCAAGCTGTACTCATTTATTAGCTTGTTTTAAAGCACAACAAACAGACAGACCGGTTTCGGCTCAATTAAATGTTAGCCTTCTTCAGTGTTAAAATAAAATGAAAAGTGTAGTGCCTTACATAGTTAACACATAAATTAGTGCTGAGACATGATTGGTTCCTTACAAATGTTCATTTAATCCAGGTGCAAATAATGCCCCTAATTTGATTATCCATTTCTTTTCCTTTGAATCCAAAAGGCTATGCCATCCAGCTTTATTAGCCTATTTCCCATGATTTTGTCAATTACTGCAAATCTAAATGTAGCACTGGGATGTTTAGTGGTATGCTTGTATAATGCATTACTGGGTATTTTATTTCTTATCCCACTGAAGTGTTCTGAGATCCGGATCCTGAGGGGTCTGGATGTCTGTCCAACATAGAAGGCATGACAACTACAGGTTGCTAAATAAATAAGCCAATCTGTCCCACAATTTTCAAAAAGTGGAATTTGGAAAACATTACCCGTATTGCTACCGGAAAAATCCTTAGTTTTATTCATAGCCTTGCAGTGGGTATAATGACCACAAGGTGCACAACCTGTTAGTAAGTCCCCAACTATAGTCTGTTGTCCAGAAACCCCAAAGAGTAGTCGATGTGTTTGAAGTGGCTCAGCTGGGACCCAATGTTTCTCCCCCTGTGGAAGGAAAACGAACACCTGTACCCCAGAATGGTAGAGAAATAGTCATCTGCTCTTAATATGCTCCAGTGTCTCTGAACAATATTAAGTAAAGTATCCGTATCCATACCATAAGTAGTCACAAGGCGGATGACAGATATTTCATTGGTCCCTTGTTCTTTATATTGTAATGTATCAGTCCTGTCTAATGAAGAGACCGTATTGTTAGCACTCAAGAGGTAACCCATTGCATAACCTCTGTCCTTAAATCTGTCAATAAGATCATCCCTATAATGAACATAAATGTGAGGCTTGGAACAAATACATTTCATGCTAAGAAATTGGGACTTGGGTACATTTTTGCAGATGTGAAGTGGATGAAAGCTGGAGGCATGGAGAAGGGAATTGTATTGGGGGTATTTCCTATATACCTGTATTTCTAATGTATGATCTGCATTCCTAGTAATCAATACATCCATCCATGATCTCCATACCATCCAGCAATCATCCAGGAACCCCCTCCAGATGTCAATTTCATTAAGATAAATGTTATGGGAACTATCATAGATAATAAGCTCATCAACATATCCCATGAATAAATCTGCATAAATGGGGACGAAAGAAGCCCCCATAGCAGTCCCCTTAGTTTGCCAGAAGCATTGCTCACAATAGAAAAATACATTCTTAGTTAGTATCTGTTCAGAAAGCCTGATAATCAAAGTACTTATTCCTGGGGGGTAAAGACCTGGCCTGTTCAACCAATATTCCAGGGCATCCAAGCCTGCCCAGTATGGTATATTCGTATATAGGGCCGACACATCTAGGGTACATAGTAGCCAGCCAGGTTCCAGTTGTGTATCAGCTATAACCTGGAGAAACTCAGTGGTAAAACAAAGTCTGGAATATACCCATTTAAGTAGAGGTTGTAGCCTGAAAGTTAAATATTGTGATAGGGGTTCAGTAATGGAACCCCTACCCGAGACAATAGGTCTACTCGGTGGGTGATGCAGATCTTTGTGCATCTTAGTGAGGAAATAAATATTTATTTGTTGGATCTGGGACCATTAGCTGTTGTAAATCATGATCCAAGATAATACCCTCTTCCCTACCTAGGGCCAAAAACTGATCAATTTCCTTCTTGAATTTCTGAGTCGGGTCAAGGGGCATGTTCATGTAGTAGTGTCCATCACCCAATTGTCTCATGGCCTCATCATTATACTGTTTCCAGTTCATGACCACCACTGCTCCCACTTATCTGCAGATAAGATGACCAGGTCCTTATTGTCAACCAACTCACGTAAAGCTGCTTGTTCAGTCTTTGAGAGATTATTAGCTTTACATACATATTCCCTAGAGCTATAATGTAAATCAAACTGCAGTTTGGAACATAAGAACATTGGTATTCATGGGGGGTGTAAACTTAGATCTATGATACCGAAACCTGTCCTCACATGTCTGGTTATCAGAATCCTTGTAAAACATTCTTAAGCTCAATAATCAGTGACACCTTGAGCTAGTCAGTCTTCAGAAACAAAAAAAAAACAGGAATAAAATTTAATCCCTTATTAAGTATCTTTATTTACACATCAGACAATGGTACATTTGAAATATTCAGGACATTATTCTGAGTTGTTATTTCCGGGTCATTAATTCCAGTAAGACATCCATGTTTCCTATTTCTGTTGTGTTTGCTACCCCCTAACCTGTCGTCGTCTACAGGGGTCGATTTTTTAGATAAAGGTGAGTCCCCCAGGGTGCTGTATATTGAGGTCAGTTACAGATGATGATTCATCCCCTGAGGTCTCATAGTTAGAATTAGAGTTTGGTGTTCTTTTCAAAATTGACCTGGGTCTCTTCCGTTTACCTGCTTTTCTAGTTGGCTCATTGAACCTGACTTGTTTATTATTACTGAAGAATTGAATCCCCTTATCATAATCTGCCAGGTCCCTTTGAAATTTCCTAATCTTTTTGGACTTCAAATATTGCTCAAGATTGGCCAAATCCTTACTTAATTTCTGGAGACAAGCTTGAAACACTGGTAACCCCTCACATTTTTTGGTAGTTTCACATAACCCAGTGATTTCCACCATGTGAGATTCGATAACCCTTTCATAATATGCTAATAATACTTTAACAAAACTCATGGATGCCTGTTGTTGTGCTGCCGCCCATTGCTCCATAAGTTCACCGTCAGTTCTGGCCACCAAAGGCTGAAGGCAAACCCTCAAACCCCATGAGGCCATGTTTTTGGCTAGATATGCCTTAAATAGTTTGGCATGCCAAACATTAATTCTTAAAGATCTCCTATATTTAGTTAGATTTTGAGTTTGAAAATGAGCCTCATATGTAGCTTCTAGTGTAGTGGGAAGAGACTCCTGGGATGTTTGGGCATCTAAGCCCAAACCAAAAATACCTAAATCATCCTTTTTGGCTGACAAGCCCTTAATAATTTTTGTTAGTTTCATACTTATGTTTGCAAATAGTATAACAAAAATTGAAATCTGTGACTTCTGCTATAGTATAGCCTGACAAAACCTTCTAAAAAGGAGGAAAACAATGTACTGGTCCTAAAGCAGTGTGTCTAGGTATAGCCCAATTGAGAAATACCCCAAAAGTTGTTCCAGAAAGTTAACAAATGGCCAAAAAAACTATTAAGTCGACCATTTAAACCAAGCTAGTGATACCAATTTGAAAGTGACACTTTCTGCAACCAATTGTGTGAGAATGGGACAATAATAGCTCCTGCCCATCCTTGCTCAGCACTCATACTATTATTAGGGTCCAAATGTTGTAAGCAATGCTATGTCCCCTTCTCACCAAGATCCATAATCAGAAGAGAACCAGAACAAAAGAATCTGATTGTACTATTGTTAATCCTTTGAATGGTCACACATTTGTAAATGAAGGGACAATAGCCGACCTTGCACCCCTTTTGGCTCACAATTCCTCAAATCAAAATATTGCCGATATATCTAGAGCAATGCTGCGTCCCCTTGATTCTTAAAACAATGGATCCCTATATGCCAGTACAAAATATCTGAATGGGGTAGTGTCTAAATTAGTAATCTAGAAGAATTACTAAATGCAAACACAAACCAACTAAATATCTTCCCATAAGTCATATAAGCCCCCCTATATAGGAATTAAGTTCAGGATGATTCCTAAACTGTAAGGCCCCACTTTCAAAGCAGAAATCTCATATATTGTTCAGATATCCACCATCCCTGTGTAAGCTCAAAATGATTACCAGACTAAGCTCTTAATGTGTTCAAGTAATTATTGGGAATGGATAGGCATTTAATTTGTTATAGCAATTTAAAACAAACCTGAATGGTCCATATATAATAAAAGCATATATATAGTAACCATAAGCATGTATGAATGCATCAGTCCCACAAATTGTCCAAAAAAATCTTGATTATAATGAATGAACCCAGTAAAAAATCCCCTTCTTTAGTTCAAAATTCCTCTGAAAGTGAACATAGTGAAATAAAAAACATATGTATCAGAACACAAAGGTCTACTCCAAAAGCATCCGCTCAAAATACCATTTTGTGTAGTGGTCGAGCCCCCACACTATAATCCTGTTGATTGTCTCAAAGACATTTTTGAAAAAACAAGCATAACAGCAGCCCACTTGTTGACATATAAACATGACACTGTAGTTCTAATACATAAATACTATTCTGTGTAGTGGCCAAGCCCCCACACTATAATCCTGCTGATTGTTTCAAAAACATTTTTAAAAACACAAGCATATTAGCAGCCTACTTCTTGATATATAAACATAACAGTGTAGTTCTAATACATAAACATAATGCAATGTCCCTATAAATTATATCAAATGAGTCTCATATAAAGAAAGAACCAATCTTGTCCCTGCGAGTGTAGACAAAGTCACAAAGTTGCCACCATAAAAATTCCTGGATGAAGACCCACTGATGGGTGAGTACTCAGAGTCATCTACTGCATGAAATCTGTCCTAGTTGTAAACCCAACACACATACAGTCCAACAGAAAACATTTGCAGATGTGAACTCGCTTGCTGGTTGAACACAATAAAATGACGGCCCACACAAAATCTTATAAAGATGACTTAAAAGTATAAACTATCAAAAAGTCATATACACATCAAATCATATCCCACAGAGACCATAAAAGTCCCATATCAATAAACTCTACCGTTATGAAATGATTCGTAGGCCGTTGATCCCCACACTGCAAGTCTAAAACATCAGAACGTAATTCACCAGAATACAGAGTATGTAGAAAACTCTGAATGTAGACTCACATACACTCGACTCACATACACTCGTATAAATCCTACATACTCAGTAGCTCCAAAAAAACATTTGTTGTGAAATGATTGAAGAGCTGTGAGTCCCAGCGCAAGCTGCAAAGCTCCAAATTGTAACTTCACCAAAAACGCCAACCTGATCTTGGTGCCGAAACTGAATTCACAGATCAGATATCCAACAAAAAAGTTTACTAACCATAACATGCATCCAGAACCTTTAGCAATGCTGCAGGAAAACAATCCAAGTATCGACGACCACAACCATGGGATGGAAAGAATAAATACAGCGAAGAAATGCAAGAACCAAAAGATCACCTTCTTGATAATAGGAAAGTTAGATAGGTCAATCATTTTATTATTGATTTTTAAATTTGGATTCAGATGTATGGGTTGAAGAATGGGAATTGTATTTGCAAATTAAGGGATTTCATCAGATCATGAAAAATAAGAATTTTGTTTTTTAGAAGAGGCAAAAACTTGATGTTAAATTCACCAACAGGTGTGAGAAAGGGGATAGATTTAGGATTAATTTTGAATGATTATATATACTTATACCAGATCTTGACCCATATTGGAGACCAGGATTCGTCATACGGATCATAACTGGCTATTTTTATTAACCGTCTTGCGGTAATTATTTGATAGTAAAGACTGGACTCTGGAAGACTTAATCCACCCTTAGCTTTTGGGATAGTTAATTTCCTATATGCTATTCTGGTTGATTTAGGGAACCATAAGAATTTAGAAATTGTGGTCTCCATTTTACGAAACAAGTTTTTTGGAATATTAAGAAAAACAGAGTTTAAATGGAAAATAATTCTAGGTATAATATTCATCTTGATAATAGCAGATTTTGACAGTGAAAGGTTAATATTTTTCCATCTGGTCAGATCATTGTTTATTTGATCCCAGACTTTATAAAGATTAGTTTCCATAAGTTCTTGATGACAGATAAATTAGGTGCATAACCAGCTTTTTTTTTTAATGTCCTGAAGACTATTTACATTCCAAGAATTCACCCTAATCATCTAACTATAAGTTCAAAAAATAACAATAAAAACAAAATAGGGTCAGCAGAGATACTAGTTTCACCAGGAATGGTCCATATAATGATAGGTCCTTTTCTAACTCATAAAAAATAAACTGTACTCAAAACTGATGTTCTGACATCCATGCTCCTAAGCTTACAACCCGTGCCTAACCACCCATCTCCCTGATATGATTTTATTTGCAAATGTAAAAGATACAAATATACTGTTAAACATTTTTGTATAAAATAAATGTTACAGGTATGCAACATGGAGACATAAATACTAAACTCGATAGTTCAAGTGTCACCCAGCATTTACAACTACACCCACATACCACTCCAAAAACTATTTAATACTAACATATACATCTAAAATGTACATTTAAAGGCAAAAAGATGCTTAGAATAGTTAATAAATGAGTATAAGAATCATACTTTCTGAAAGACTTAATATACATATCATTTTAGCAGATCATAACATGGAATTTTTATGCTTACAGGTGCATAAGGCTGGATTGGTATATATTATTATGATTGTACACATTAGTTTAGGACTAACTCCATATAAATCAATAATACTATATCTTATCACAGACAGTAAGCAGGCAAGTGTAACTATATCTGGCATTCCGAGGGTAATGGGATATCTATAAATATTATTTTAAAATCTATTATTGAAAATCAAAATCACACACCTAAAATAAACACGCATCTAAAATAAACAAAGACCATTTATAGACCCAAACAAAGTAATCAGCTGAGCTTTGGATATCATTTGCAGATACCTGAGATTTATAAAGCTTATAGAACACATAGCTATACACTTCACCCCTATAAGATACAGATCACTTATTTAGCTAAAGCATTAGATTTTAGGCACAATGAAATTAATACTTCATTACCAATTTAACTAATACTGCAATATCAAACTAAATACTAATCAATTAATATTTGGCAGGCATTATAATAAACTAGAGACATATATATATAACATTGCTTAACTAAATATAGCACACACTGACATAATGCTTTTTAAATTAAATAATAATGTTACTAACATTACCCTGAATGAAATCCTTCAATGTT
This sequence comes from Protopterus annectens, assembly GCF_019279795.1. NCBI lineage: Eukaryota > Metazoa > Chordata > Ceratodontiformes > Protopteridae > Protopterus > Protopterus annectens. The sequence goes on from NC_056732.1 coordinate 646,256,689, forward strand.
CTTACATTTTCAGCATCACACAGAACCCACAATGTAAAAATACAGTCTGTTTCTTCATAAATATGATATATTTCATTATTTCTAGCTTTCCCAGTAACGCTTTGCTTCTTTCCCACGCTCTCTGACCTCGTGACATCATCGGCCAATGTTTTCATTGAATTCTGGGACATGGAGTGTAGAAACAGCCCAGCAGACAAAATAAACCCTCATGGAGCTGTTATTTAGGCATTCCCAGGCCTCAGGAAGCAACACAAGTCCCAGAAAATTGAGTAATTTAAAGCAGAAGAAAATAAATTCAAGAAAAAAAAAAGATAAAAAACGACTATCTATCTAACTTTCCTTTTATCAATAAGGCTACAATCTGGCATTTTTATAGTACAAAAAATGCAGCAGAGGTTAAAACTTTATTTGGGGCTCATAATAAATATGACCCTATTTTAAGACAACTCAGCTCACTTATAAAACAAAAATTCCTTAAATATAGAGTTATGGAACAAGATATTCAATGAACACAATCAATCATCAATTCGCTCTCCCTAAAAATCGAAATGATCTCACATACTTATAAACTTGTGTCGTCCATTATGCATAGTCATTCACTTTTATTTTCCAAATACTGGGATTCAATACAGGATGAAATCTCTAGCAAATCTAAGTATGAAGCAATCAGAAATACACTAAACTTGACCCCCTTCAAAAATCTAATTTACACACAGCTAATGATAAATAATAACTCTTACTACACCCCAGTTGTTTTACAAAAATTTGGATGTAATAAAAACTTAACATGTCCTTTCTGCACTCTCCCTTATGTTGACATAATACACATATTCTGGAGTTGTAAGACATCTATAAACTCTGGTGCTCCCTCAGAATTCAATTAGAAAAAAATGGGGTATGAGAAAACTACATTTTCTTGGCAAACTATGATCCTTAATATTGTTCCTTTTCAAATCAAAGGTAGTCACCGTCATGTTCTTGTCTCAGTTTGTGCCCTCCTTAAATATTTCATTACTAAAAATTGGATCAACCCCTCAGCAATTTCATGGGAAAACATATATGGCAATAAAATGTGCACGAATAGCAAAAAGAAAAATAATTATTTTAAAAAATACTGGGAAAATCTCTTTGATCTAATCCAGAATAAGTAAAATCCAGCAAAATTTTTTCTTATACATTTGCATTCCAAGCTGGATCCTTTTAGTACTAGGTACGGCCCAAAATTATTTGATAATGTAAACATTACACTTTACTAATTGTCTTATGTCATTTTATTCGGAGAGGTCCTCTGACATCCATGATGTAAATATATTGTAAATATGGTATAAATAAGTTTTTAGGACATGTATAGTTTACTTTAGGTGGTGTACCCCCAAAATAGTTAATAGTTTATACTTTATATAATAGTATGTTATCAGATTAAAGTTATCCTCCTCTTGGGAGGCCTGATTTCTATTTGTATTATGTTTTTCTGGGGCACCCTAGTGAATGTTTTATCCATTCAAGAGTAAGGTACTTGTTACAATAACTTCTTGTCTCTAAATCAAAACTTGTTAACTGTTTGTATTAATTTAGAATGTACTTTACTTTCTTTTTCTTGGTTTGATGTACCTTACAAGTTCCTTACCTTGTATTTATTTTCATTTCTTTTTTGTAAAAGTTTTAAAACTAATAAAAATATTTTTTTGGAAAAGAACCAAAAGATCACATCCTCAGTGACCCCAATATACAACATATCATGTTAATTTTGCTAATTTCATACAAATTAAGGCAATATAATATTTTACTAGGGGAAAATATAACCATAATACATCTTATACGAAGTGAAACAGAGGATATAATTCCATGTTTACTGAAGGTCATCATTAGTTTTAATCAGAGTTAAACTATAAGCTAATCCAGGAAAGTGAATAATCACAGCAGTCTTATAATCAACTATTGAAACTGCATAACGTGATAAATACTATTGTATCTGTTTGAGAATTACAAATAACCGAGGATAACAGTCTTCTTTTAGCGATGTAATGGAATATTAAAAACATTTGACATAATCTTGTAATTTTTTTAATGTTGATTCACTTGATTTTGGAAGAACTCTATTTGAAACATCTTGTTTCATACAGGAGTCATGGCATGAATTGCACCGTTTATTTTGTATTTGGTTGTAGTTCTCTACATATAGATTTGGATGCTCATGATGTAGTTCTGATGTAGATGTGAGGTTCTGTCCAAAACTCTCCACCCACACACTATGGTAGCTTAAGCAACTCTTTTGACCGTACCATATCTAACTTCCATGTGTCTGCATGAAAATCACATTTTTAAAGTAAATTATGAATGGGTTTAATGGATAAAAGTGCATATCCTGCTAACTGTATGGCCCAGTGTAAGTTGCACACTGCACAGATAGTGTCATCACCTGCTTCTATACAGTGTTCATTTATCACATCTGCTACCTACAAACAAAACAGAGGACAAAGGCAAACATTTATTCAGCTTACCAAATCCTAAAATGAACTCAAACAGCTTACTGAGTTGTTCCTTTTACCAGTCCTTTGAAGTTGTTCTTTAGACTCTCCCAGGATACAGTTCCCCACTACTTCACCTAACTTTGTTTCAAACACATTGAAGGGAAAAGAGAAGTGGATCATCCTCTTTGTTGAGTGCATAAACACACAAAAGACTAGTGGACCCAGGATGTATCCAGGCTATACTTCTTTTTGACACTGCTACTGTCACATCACAACTCTCTGTATCCTGCACTTCAGACATGAAGAACTCCAAATCCTGAGCTTCAGTCCTATGAACAACACCTGGATTCTTTTTCTGTCAGCTCTCGGTGCAGAAATTAGTTGGTGGTCTTGGTGGTGCCTCGCTATATAATTTCCACAGACAGTGGTGGGTTACAATAGGGACAATTCAGGTGGCCACCAGGGGAGACCAATGACCAGCCACATTTAGTATCTGCAATAGAACAGTAAGTTGTGTTATGCTCAACACTGCTGGCTCATTTTAGTTAATGTATATACTGAACATAACAATCATTACCAATAAAATGTAGCCTCAATTTAAAAAAAACATTAGAAGGAGAAGTAAATGTGTGTTTTATTTTATATACCATAGCATACCTACCATTTGTACATACACAGCATGGGCCAGTGATAGTGGTCAGCTAGGAAACGCTTATGCAAACAAAAGCCAAACAAGGCTGCCCTTGTCACTAGCTAGGACCACTTCACAGTGACCAGCAGATACAAGTATGCAGCTATTATTTCAGATGGATAAGTTTTATTAAATTGGTGTTTAATATTGAGAGCTTTCATCCAGTAATTGCAAAAATACATCAAAACAAATAAACACATTCATACCATCTATGTGGCCAATTAACAATAGTGAAGTGAAATATATCAAAAAGCAATTTCTATAAAAAAGCCACATATTAAATACATTTTAAAATGTATCTGTATCAGCCAAGGTTTTTGAAAAAACATAAATATGTTAAATATTTGTGCACCAATTAATAAACTTTCCTAAAACATGATCATAGCATAGCTGCACGTAGTTTCAAAATACTACTTAAAGGCACAGCAACATTCATATTAGGGTGTACATAGGCATTTAATCTTAATTGCTACAACAATTTCCTGCATTCAAGTCTCAAGTCCCAGGGAGTACCCCTTGGTTCATAGGTAGGTACTAGGCTATTGGCTCTAGGGCCTATATAAGCCTCGTCAAAAGGTACCCTGACTTTCGCCACCCAAGAAAATTATTTTTCTGTGCCACTGTCGAGCAGAGCCACAGAAGTGATCCCTGGGGTGAATTTCCTGTCTCCCATCCAATTATCAAGATTTTTCTTGAAGAGTGCTAATGAGGAGCTTTGTTTGACATAGATAGGTAGTTTGTTCCAGAGTATGGGAAGTCTCTGGGACAGGAATCATCCCTCCATCATGTTCTGTTTATTGTGGTGACAAGGTTTAGGTCCCTAGAGCGTGTAGCTTGGAGGGATTGGGATTTCTTTAAGTGGAGCATGTCTAAAAGCTCTGGGTTTGACATAGCTTTGTGTGTTAGGCAGAGATCATCTCTGAGTAGGCGATATGTGACGAAGTAAAGCTGCAGCTTTTTGAGACGGTCTGCGTAGGGCATCTGTTTGAGGCTGATAATTCTCTTTGTGAGGTATTTCTGTGGTCTTTCCAGTTGTTGTAGATGTCTTGTGAGGTACATACCAAAAGGGGCATTGTAGTCTATAGTGGGTCTAATGAGTGACGAGTAGAGGGGAACATTGACCTCATTTTTCCTGGATGAGAAACCTTTTGTGATGAGTTGTGCCACGTAGAAGGATTTCCTGACTACTGTGGCGATGTGATTATCAAAGGAGAGACTAATGTCCACCTGTGTCCCAAGGTCTCATCACACTTTTGGTGTTAAGTAGACTTCCGCCTATGTGATAGTTCATGGGTACAGAGCTTTTACCAAAAGGGATGACAATGCACTTTTTGGCATTGAGATGAGGCCATGGCTTTGACACCAGGCATCTGTCTCAGCGAGGCCCTTTTGTAGGATGTCCGCATCTTTTGGAGTTTTGATTATGGCTCCTAGTTTGCAGTCATTTGCGAACTTCATTAGCCAAAGACCTTCTGTGTTAGCCTGTACTTCAGAGAAGTAGATACCAAACAGGAGAGGACCCAGGATTGAACCCTGTGGTACTCCACTTGTCACTTGTCTGAAGTTGGATTTGGAGTCTGCTACTTTCACAGTGTGGGTTCTGTAAGTATGCCAGTTGGCAACCCATCTTGTGACATAGGGATTTATACCTAGTTTAGTGAGTTTATTATAATTCCAGAGTGGGGGATGGTGTTGAAAGCCTTGGCGAGATCTAGATAGGCTGTGTGAACCACCTTACCCTCATCTATGGCTTTGGTGACTGCTTCAAATAAGTCTATCAAGTTTAGGAGACATGATCTGCCTTTTACAAACCCGAACTGGGTGAGGTCCTGAGTTTGGAGATTACTAGTGTCATTGTTTATAAGTTACATGATGACACATTCCATAGCCTTGCAGACCAGACTCGTTAGGCTAATGGGGCGGTAGTTTCCAGGGTCCGTGGTGGCTCCCCCTTTGTGGAGTGGGAAAACTGTCACTGTGCACCATTCAGTGGGTACATAGCCTGAGGTGAGGCTATGATTGAACATGGTACTTAGGTGGGGTGCCAGTTTGTTCTGTAGTTCATGTAGAACACAGCCTGGGATGTTGTCAGGTCCCATGGATGCTGTGTTCTTGGCTTTGGATAGTGTGTTTTTTACATGAGTAGCCGTGATTAGAGGAACTTTGCATTCTTCTGGTATAGAGATGAGCCCTTTAGGGGATGACAGGGGGGCAAAGTTAGCGCTGAACCTATCTGCCAGGATGTTGGCAATATCAGTTGGTTCTGTATATTTAGTGCCATTGTGCTGTAACTCAGAGCAGATCTGAGTGTTGCCATTGAGATTCTTGACATAGCTATAGAATGCTTTGTGGTTGTCTTTAGAGTCAGTGTCAATTTTGTTTTCGTAACTAGCTTTGGAGGATTTTATGAGGGATCTCAGCTTCTTACTGAGGCTGACCAGGGAGTATTTCCAATCATGGGATATTTACTCTTTTTTGCAACAGTTTCTTTCTTCTGTTGTAGAGTTTGTTTATGGCAGGGGATCACCAGATTGGCTTCCTTTTTTTGGAGGATAGCATCTTGGTTCTTTTAGGGATTGCACAATCCATGCACTTGTGTAAGTGCTTATAAAGTGCATTCGTGTAGGATTCAGCAGTCATACCTCTATTGTCTGTCAGCATGGGTGTCATGAAGTTTGCCACTTCTGTCTTAAGAAGTGTGAAGTTGGCTTTGGAGAAATTTTTTACTGTGGTTTCCCTAATGGGGGGGGGGGGGGGCGGGGTGTGGATGTCTAGGGTGATTAGCTTGTGTTCGGATCTGACCAATGAGGAATTGACCTCAGGTGTGGAGCACCGGTTGCCCATGTTGGTAATAACCAGGTCTAGGATATTGCTGCCCCTGGTGGGGGTGTGGATAAGTTGATCCAAGGCATTGGAATTTATGAATTCCAGAAAACGTTGAGCACAAGAGTTGGTACACGAGTAGTTTTCCCAGTTAATGGTGGGGTAGTTTAAATTGCCCATTATTAGGGTGTTATGTTGTACCTTAATATTTTCCAGTGTATCAAGAAATGAGGAGTAGAAATCCTGGGGCATGGTGGGGGATCTGTAGCAAGCTACAGTTTGGATTGTGGTCTTGCCCAGAGTTAGTTGCACTTGGATAATCTTGGATGCATTATGCTGAGCAACTAGCCTGGAGGTATGGATAACCTTAATGAATATGGACACGCCTCCACCTTTAGTGTTTCGGTCCAGGTTAGGTGGCTGAAAGGTGTGGTATGAATTATAGCCTGGTAATGCAGGGGTACTCTCTGGAGCCTTGAACCAGGTCTCTGTCACTGCACAGATGTCGATGTTCTCCATTTTAAGGAGTGCCTCGAGTGAGTGCATTTTGAGGTTCAGATTCTTCTTGCTTGTACCTGTTATGGTGGTGAATTTGTCATTTGAACCTTGCCTAAAAAAGGCATTATAGGGGTGGCTAGAGCCATAGCCAGTATCCAGAATCCCAGGGGTGACAGGTGCAGGCCATCTCTGGCAAAGCATCGTGGTTTGTCGATCATGTTATCCTAGGCAGACAGCTTCTGGTGTCATTCTAAGGGGATTCAGTATCTAAGCCAATTGTTGAAGTCAAGCATTTTGTCTTTGTACTGTGGTATCGTTCTGGGTAATGGCAGGGTGATGGTTTAATTAAAACCTTTTGTAGCACAAAAAAGTAAAACCTCTTATTTATTTTTACACACCAACTTGTGTTTATATAGTGCAATATTAGTGCTGAGGCTCCTAATATCATAATAATGTTTGTAAATCCTCCTTTTTAATGCATGTTCTGTTTTTTTCAATATAATATGTCTTTAGTCTTTGGTTCACCCTGCATCGATGATGCATTGGGCCACAAGATGACTCCACTGTGTCCTATCAGCTGGTGCTTCTTTAGCTTCCTCCCAAGTGGTAGTCAGGCGACTGAGGTCTCTTATTACAATTCCTTTCCAGTTTTGTCAAGGTCTGCTTGGTCTTCTCTTTTATCCAGATAGTTCCCAGTTGAGGGATTGTATAGGAATCCTTCTAGTGTCCATGTGGTTAACATGACCAAACCAACGTAGTCTTCTTTCCATAACGATATTTTCAAGTTTATGTTGTTGCATTTGTTCTCTAACACTCTCATTTTTTACTTTGACCTTCCACAATATTCCAAAAATGCATCTTAACCATTTATGATGAGCAGCCGCAAGCTGTCTCATGGCTGATGCTGGATTGGCCATAGCACAGCACCATAAAAGAGTGTAGACAGCACCAGTGCTTGGTATAGCTTCACCTTTGTGGACAGTGCAATGTGTTTTGATCTCCAAATTTTGGATGGTCTAGTAAATGCTGCACTTGCTTTTCCAAGTCTAATCAGGACTTCCTTCTCAGAGTTATCTGTATGAGAGATGAAACTGCCCAGTAGAACAAGTTCTCTGTCATGTCTAATATTGATCCTGCAGCCATTATATCTTTGTTGTCATCCCATGCTTCATTGACCAACACTTGTGAATTTGTCAGGATTCATGTTTGTCCACTGATGTGGTCATTGTCTGCATTCCATTCCATGTTGTATCAATAAGAGCTATGTCATCAGCAAAGGCCAAGTCACATAGCTTGCTGTCATCAACCTATTCCAGTCCCACTGAGCTTCCATGTAATGCTGTCTGCATGACCCAATCAATAACTATTGTGAATAATAAGGGAGACAGTATACATCCCTGTTGTACACCAGTAACCACCACAAACCAGTCACTGTACTCATTATTCACCCAAACTGTGCAGTTGCTGCCTTGTTACAGACTCTTAAAGGGTGTAATAAATTTTGGAGAAATTACGTGTTCTGCCAAGATGTGGCATAGTGATAGGCTATGTATACAGTCATAGTGATAGGCTATGTATGCAGTCATAGTGATAGGCTATGTATGCAGTCATAGTGATAGGCTATGTATGCAGTCATAGTGATAGGCTATGTATGCAGTCATAGTGATAGGCTATGTATGCAGTCATAGTGATAGGCTATGTATGCAGTCATAGTGATAGGCTATGTATGCAGTCAAAGGCTTTTTTTGAAGTCCTGAAAGTTGACAATGACTGGTTTCTTCCATGCTGTTGCTTTTTTTGTAATTTGCCTTTGTGCAAATATCTGATCTAAATCCAGCCTGTTCCTGTCTGAGTCTGTCATCAACTGCTCCTTTCAGTTTATTCAGTAATACACTGGTGAAAACTTTGCCTGGGAATGACAACAATCTGATTCCATGCCAGTTTGTACAGTCTCTAAGATCTGCCTTTTTTTGGTAAAGTGATGGTGATGACCGGTTCCACCAGTACCCCACTGGATTGACTGCAGATTCTCCCTTCCATTTAGAGCTGATGGCTCTCTTTGATCAACAACGGTTTGACTTGTTAAATTTGACGATTAAGCACTATTCATTACAAACAGATGATCTAACTAAGGAAGTTTCTGAGTTAAACGCTGACATTACCTCTAACAAAGACTTTACTAGGTATAAGTTCGACTATGAGAGGTCATTCTCTAGTATCGACCAGCTCCTAGAAAGACTTAAATTTAACAAGACTAAAAAGATGTACCACGACTGACAGGCTTATGTTAGTGGTACAGCATACCCTAAACCATTGACAGCACAAGTGAGGCCGTTTAACTCGGGGGGGATGTTGTATAACATGATACTGATGGTACTGTGATTGAGTATGAAGGTGAAAACATTGACAATGTGGGGGTGAGATGTAGTGAACATATACATAACAACAACAATACTCGGCCCAAGTATAACAATGATCATGCCAATAATGTCTCACAAAATGACACCACAGACAACAATCAGAATTTTTACAATGCCAGCCAGACAGGTGCTGTTCTGAGGAGACAATATCATCAGCCTCAAAAAAACAAGCAATCCTACAAGTGCAGGAGATAGTACATTGTGCTTCTCCTAATGTGAACATTGTTAAAAATTTAGTGGGAGATTTCAATATTTACAATTATTCAATGGTTTGTATTGACCCTGTTCTTATAGATCTCCTAGCTAAAGGTAATACATTTGTTCCAAGCAGATACTTGAATATAGCGCAAACCATTTCAGATTTAAAACTCTATGTCAGGAAATTAAACCTGAAGATTCAGCTAGGTAATTCTAACTTTGCCGACCACCCTTTCAGGGTTCCTAGTGTATACAACCCTCCACTCCATCCAGTGCTTAATTTATTTGAAAATATTTGTGAGCTTGATTTGAGACATATATTTGATTTACATAAGATCATTAATAGTAGAAACATCAACAATGACAATGTCTCACAAGAAGAATTAACAGCATTACAGTACTTGAGGTCCTTACATGTTCTAGTGGTCAAACCAGACAAAGGGGGCGGGTTGGCCATTTTTGATCTGGCTGATTACAATTCTAAAATGTGCACCTTACTTGATAGTGAAGCTTATGTGAAAGTTTCATTGAATGAAATTCACAGTTTACAGTCGGATTAGGGGTTACTTCAATGACTTGTTCATTGAAGCTAAAATTGATATGGATACGTACAATTTCATTTCCATATGATGCCCAAAAATTCCAATTATGTTTGGAATCCCGAAGGTACATAAGAGTATCATCAACTCACTCATGCGACCCCATATTTACAGCAGGGTTCTATCACATATCCCTGTTCT